>NW_026068057.1:4153396-4166158 GCF_014885135.2 Alexandromys fortis
GTGTTTATTTCCAAAAGTAACTAGAATTTAAATTGTTGGATTTATTGTGCTACTTGATTCTATCTTCAAAAAATTTTAGTAATATACACTTAAAATAGAATGATTTTATAAACACAATCAGCCAAGTTATTGTATATAAAATACATTCTCAATTATATTTTAATCTAAAAGTTATTACTGTTATCTCTGATAACTGTGTCTGATATTCTATTTTCCTTTTCTATGGCTACATTCTTTATTGAATATAGCTTGTAATGCTTCTTCTTACTTTATCCTTCACACCTTCTGTCTATTTTATATTTCTTTCTCAGATTGCTTATCCAATGACTCTCAGTAATAGCTTCAATGATAAACAATTACGATCTAACTTGTTGAACAGAACACTTGAATGTTTTTTTGTCTAATATCTATGCCATAAAAAAACAAGATACACAGAATACAAATTCATACTTCATTTGATACTGCAGAGTTAACACGTCTGTGTCATTCATAAATGTACCAGAAAGACTTTCAGGCTTTCATCCACTTTTCATCCTCTTTCCAATGTGAAACTTCTGTCCTCAAAGCATTTTGTTTTAAAATCTTTTTACACATGGAAGTATGTAAAATGCTTTGTATGTTTTACCCCTTTGATAAACATTCTTTTTGAGATTCATCTACAAACACGACCTTGTGAGCATACCAGATCATTCCTTTATACCATACAACTCCTTTACATCATATTCACCTCCCTCCAGCAAATATTTCGCACCAACCAATTCCCTTCCTTCTCAACTTTGTTTCTTATTTTCTTCTTCTTTTTTTTTTTTTAATCTTTCAAGACTAGTTTTTGCTGTTCAAATATTCGTATGTTGTGGTCTTCCACCTGAAAGTAGTTGACTTACCACTGGATAAACTCAGAGAAATTGTTGCTCCCTCTCCTAGTAGTTACCAATTGTCTATTGCTGCCTGACTATGGGTGGAATTGTGTGTCTAACTGCCAGGACAAGAAACACTTAATGACAAATCTGATTGACTTAGGTGCTATGTGATTTCCATATTTTCTTGTCCACTCAATTCTTTGAATCCTTTTGTTCAGAAAACTTAGCACTTATTCTCCACTGACCAACCCAAGTCTTTAAAATCAAGGATTTAAGAAGAGAAGTTGTCACTTTCTCTTGATCTTATACTTGCTTTTGTCATAACAATAATTTTTGAAATTTGGCTTTTTATATATTTTTTTATTTTAATTGATTTCTACATTTTTATCTGCTCCCCTCCCTGATTCTTCCCCCTGTAGTGAGGAGCTGTGGGCAGGCCTGCTTTTCATTCCACCCGGCTCCCGAACAGCTAGCTTTACACCTGAAATAACAACACACAAATTGTATTCTTTTAAACACTGCCTGGCCCATTAGTTTCTAGGCTCTTCTTGGCTAACTCTCATATCTTGATTAACCCATTTCTATTAATGTGTGTAGCACCACGAGGTGGTGGCTTATCAGGAAGAATTCTAGCCTATGTCCATGTCATTCAGAGAATCATGACGACTGCCTCACTGATTTCTACCCAGCATCCTGTTCGATTTACTCCACCTATCTAAGTTCTGCCCTATCAAAAAGCCAAGACAGTTTCTTTATTAACCAATGAAATTAACACATTGACAGAAGACCCACCTACATCACCCCTCCCCTTCAACCCTCTCCCAAGATACCCATGCTCCCAATTTACTCAGGAGATCTTGTCTTTTTCTACTTCCCATGTAGATTAGGTCTATGTATGTTTCTCTTAGGGTCCTCATTGTTGGCATTGTTGGCCAGGCCAACACCTGGCAAATCTGCTTTCCCTCTCCAAGACCAACTGAGTTCCTGAAATACTGTTTTACCAAAAGGATAAGTTGTGTTATTACAGCTTAACATTTATAATCTAGTGACATAACATGTCCCTTACTTATGCTTTTCAGGAAATGAGAAGCAGGGAGCTTAGCTGTTTTAAAAGAACACATTGAACTTCAAAAATAATAGTTAAGGCTTGTATAATATTGGTTATTTGATAGGGATGTATTTGAGAATTTTGCAGACTGAAAATGTTAGGTCACCCTAAAAAGTCACCCTAAAATGAGACAGAGAAAAATAAGTATAGTGTTTTGGTGGCATTCTCAATGAATGGTCCTTTTATTCATGTAAAAGATGTGAGAAAGAGACTAAAACATAATATTAAAGGCTAGATGATGCAGAAGCTCCAACAAAGAGTTAAGTTATTATGCTACAGATGCAGGACTAGAAATCAATGATACCATTATCTTTTGCTTACCAGAATCAATCAATTCACTTAGAAACAGGATATTTCCTTTTATGGAGAATTTATCATTGTACATACTCAAAGTCTCTAGAGAATAGTCTGTGCTATTTCATAAAGATATATGAATTCTATCAATGAGATTTCATAATTGGAGATCTAGTTTTAAAGGAATTAACAGACATCATTCAACCTCAATCCTAAATTCATAATTACTTTAAAACTCTTCTAAATGGGATTTTTTTCTTTAAAGAATGGAAGCTATGCAAATTATATTTCAGATGGGAAATCCTAATATTTATTTTAAAATCTCAAGAAGGGGTTCTGAGAGGTATGAAATTCAAAAGTTAATTGTAAGCTGATGAATAGATGTTAATTACAGGTTGTATGCATTAAATTCTGTATTGGATAGCATATACCTGTATAGATTGACAGGAAGGATTGTAAAATTGATTGTAAACTCATCATCTACCAATAACACCCATCAGAACCTTTCCCATTGCCGAGTATCAGGTTCTAATATGTAGAAACATTTTACCTAGAAACCCTAATGGCTCAACACAGAAGGATCCCAGAAGAATTCCCTACTAGGTAACACACAGCTACCATCTTGTTCTATGAACCAGAGAAGACAAAACTGAGGATTAAAATCAAGAGAAATTGTTTCAGATATCAGCACTTTGAATTATAGTGTTTCTAATCTCAAATAAGTAGACACAATAACAGTAAGGATACTATGTCTCTGGAAGAACCCAGCAACCCTATCACAATAAGTCCCAAGAATTTCAACATAGCTGAAGCACAAGACAAAAATCTTAAAACAATTTTATGAATATGATAGATAGAGGTCCTTTAGTCAAATGTACTAAAGTTATACATGAAAATAAAATATTTTTACCAACTACATACTGGATAGAAGGCTAGTATTCAAAATGTATCAACTCAAAAAGCTATATATCAAGAAAATAAACAACATTCTGTGGGTTAGTTTTACTTTATCTTATTATAATTTGGTTTATTTTATTTTCATTCATTAGAAGACATTTTGTTTTCTAATTAGAAACAGTTTAAAGAGGGGTGGTTCCATATGGGTGGGGAAGTGGGGAAGGAACTGAGAGGACTAGAGGGATAGAAAATCATAACAATGCTATAGCATGCAAGAAAAAGTACTTTCAATATTTTTTCTTACTCAAAGATGATAGAGCAGTGGTTCTGAAACTGTAGGTCATGATTCTTTTGTCAAACATTTATCTCCAAACATTTTTATATTACAATTCATAAAAGTAACAAAATTACAGTTATGAAGTAGCAATAAAAATAATTTTTTGGGGGGGATCCACAACATTAAGAACAACATTAAAGAATCATGGCATTAGAAATATTGTGAGACATTGCTAAAGAGATAAATCTTTCTGATGTGGGATTCCCCTCTATATGCTATGGCTATTGGACCTGTACAGAGAATAGAGGTAGTCAGGGAAAACTAAATTGGATGTTGGGAGAAAAAAAGGAGGAGTTAGAGAGAAGCCATGTAATCCCACCAGAGCCAGATACTGGAACATTAGCCAGTAAGCCATAGCCAAGTGGCAATATGCAGATTACTAGAAATGAGTTCAATTAATATGTAAGAGTTAGCCAATAAGAAGCTAAAACTAATTGGACAAACAGAGGTTTAATTAATGCACTTTCTGTGTGATTATTTTGGGGCTATGCTGCCAGGAACTAACTACTGGCTTCCTTGCAACACCTTTCCTAGTCCCTTTTGATTCTTCAACTTCTCTTTTGGATGTTTATGTCACACATCATATTAGTATAATTGTTGAGGCCTGAAAAATCCCATAGGTCAGTTTCCTATGGAGTCAACTTTGATGTGGAAATCAGGCAGGGGTTGTATGTTGGATATTTCCAAGGTCCAGACTTCTGTAGACTGAGTCAGCACTAGGCGTGGTGAGGTGATATTTTTAGTACAGGACCTAGCCATCCTGAAAAGAAACAGTGGAGTTGAGACTGGTCCCCATTATTGATTGATTTAATCCACCCAGATGGATTGACTTAATACTCCTCATACTTGTACATGTAACAACTAAGCCACCAACTAACTGTAAATTATTTACAGCCCCAGTTCTCTTTGAAAGGAAAGCCTGTTGTTGATTTAACCTGTACTAAACTGAACACTAATTCTGCTGTCTGGAAGGCTAAATTGTATTTTCTTCAGTGAGTTAAGATGTTTCTCAGGTCCACTGATTCTGTTATATTCTCTGTTGGTCCCAGAATATTATGTTAAGTAAGGCTTCTTATAAGTGTCATGAACCCACATTAGTGCCACATAAATGAATGTAGGTTGTGGGGATTACAAACGTTTTAAGAACAGTAAAAAATTTCTGGACACATTTAAATGCTTAGTGAAGCCATGTGTTTATGGAAGTGGTGATTTTCATTGCTTTAGGAGACTTCACTAAAGCCTTGGTTCTGAACATACAGCACATAAACATTGTGTTGTATGCCTTCACTTCATACAAGGTAATCAAAGTTTGCCTGGAACCCCTCAGCCCAGATTAGGAACTATCATATGTTATAAATCCTTAAACCTTTGTGTGCACTTAATTTAAACCATATCATACCTGTATATATTAATAATGCATAATGTTTCAATTTTCTTACATTTAAGTTCTATGTAAATGGATGTATGTAGTTTATAACACAATGTCCCTAAATGCTATGGTTAATTTTAATTGCTAAATCGATAAAAATCTAGAAGTATCATAGAGAAGAATCTCCTAGAATGTCTGAGTAGGGTTATTTTAATTATATTCATTGATACAGAAATACCTCATCCACTGTATGTAGCATTATTCCCTTGGTTGGTAATACTGGAGTATAGTTGTAGAGAGAGATTGACCACATGCATTCCTAACCTGCTAGGAATGCTAGGTTAAGCTAGAAAGACTATGATTTCACTGCAATAATGGATTATAACCTGGACCTGTGATATAATTGGTCCCGTAGCTTTTAAATTGTTTCTGCTGAGGTATTTAAGCACAGTAACAGGTAAATAAACTAAGATACTACAGCAACAAGAAAGGCCCATAGTATCTAATTAACCTATATAATACTTACTATATAATTCCTATAACCTATATAATTCCTTACTCTTGAATTCCAAGTGTTTTTAGCTGGTTTCACTCTCCTCTAGTAATTATTCATGGAACCAAGACTTTCTCTTTTTCTGTATTTCTCATATTTTTGGACACTATGCTCAAAACAAGCACGTATTATTGTATATAGGCAATTGGAAAGAATAAAGGTGATTTTATGTATCTGATTTTGAAAGAGGCAGTCCCAGAAGTGGTGCACTTATAATTTGCTCCAGTTTGTTTAGTTACAAATCAGTTTACACAGTTTGGTAATTCAAGGAATTCTGAAGAATACCTTAAAAATAAGAGTGAAATTCGGCTTAAAATATGTCACTACTTAAATATCAGGAAATATGGGAAGATTCTGTAATTACAACTACTCCAGATATTTGCATGATCACTGATGTATGCTCCAAGTATGAATTTGAATGTATAGTCAACTCTCTGGATTTGTGGATTCTGGATCCATGAATTAAACCAACCCTCATTAAAATATATCCAAATGTTTTTGTTTGTACTTAACATACTGAAATATTTTATATAATTATTCTCAAAATAGTATAGTAAGTATTATTTGCATAGCATTTATATTGTTTTAGGCATCACAGTCTAGGGATTAGTTAGAATGTGCTAGAATATGACTGCAGGGTATATGAAAATGCAATCATGAAGTATAATAAATTTTGTTCAATGACACAATACATGTGTGACAGTTTTCACAAAATATTATATTGATAAGTAACACTGTACCTATTAGTTTGAGTCTCTGCTGAAATAATGAAGTAGCTTTATGAGCGATTCTCATGCTGGGCACATCATTAAATGAGTGCATGACTTTGCTGTGGTATTTTATACAGGGGCCTTCAGTATCTGCAGATTTATTTATTTTCACGAAAGGTGTTCTGCAAAAGATATATTCTGCTGATTCAAAATGGGGCCCTTTTAAGAGTAAGTCATTGTGTTGCTCCCTTAGGTTTGCATCCTAAAGAAAATAAAGAAGGTGACAATATTTTGAGTGGCTTGTTAAAATGTCCCACTCCATGGATTTTGGTAAGTGAAATGACCGAAATGGCCACTATCATCGATCTTTGGAGCCAGGAGAAGTGTAGGATACATTTTATAGCTTTGTATCGGGTTCCTACTCTATTAGCATATGTGTTACTTTGATTTATCCTTTCATAGTTGATGTAAGAGATTCTCAGAGTTCGTTTCTCTTATACTCTATAATAATGTGACAGTAAATGCGATGCGGTTGTGACACACGCTGAGATTTCTCTCTGAAATTGGGCCAATTGTGCTGAGTCTTAAGTGCAGCTCTTCACCTGAAACTTCCTTGTCAAAAAACCAGCAACAGCAGCCTCCATAAGGCTTCATCATCTTTATGGGGTGCTTTCATCCTTGAAGTACACAGTCACCTACCGAGTTTCAGCAGTAGATTTCAAGCAGTTTCTGAGGTGGCTGCATGACCTCCGGTGGCCGAATCCTTCCCTAGATCTATGGTGTGTCGAAAGGCTGAAAACAGAAGTCATTTCCTGTCACATAGCGGGATAGCAAATAATAAGGGATACTCTAAGGTTGTAGGCTGCGGCTGATGTGTCTGAAAATATAGTTCCTCATGCTTTCGGGAACGGTGATACTTTTTCTTTCTTTTTTTTTTTTCTTTCTTTTGCATGTGGCTAGCAGTTGCCCCTCTAATCATAAGGAATTCAGAAGCAATGAGAGGGATTGCTCCCAAAATATAGCCATAGACTACTTACAGATTAATGTGTTCAGAGTCTCTAAACGTCATGGAAGCACTTTCTGTGTCATTTTATATCTTCAATGAGATTATTAAGATGGTTTGCTAAATTAGAGTTTATAAAGTTTATAATGTCCTCTGATCCAGTGGTTGGTCATATTTTGCTTGGCAGCTCATTAGCAACAGTGTAAACAAGAAAAAAATCGGCTCCCAAAGAAAAAAAGGCTTCAAGACTCACTTTAACCCTATGGCTTATGAGCAGGACTAAATCTGTGTTTTCAAAATGCCAGATGTGGCTTTCTGGAAATCTCATTTGTCAAAGGAAGTGAATTTGTTCTGCACTTTTGACAAATACCTCAGTTTTAAATTCACAGATAATTCAATTAGTCAAATTGTTTTAGAAGTTTCACCTTGGTAAATAGAAGGCTTTGAATATGAAGAATTTATATTCTTTCTTTGACCTCCTTTGAGAGGAAATTAATTATCTAAGCTAAAACACCACACAAATATTTCTATAGCAAGACTTCATGAGTGTGACAACCAATATAATTTTAAGCAGTTAAGCTCTTCCTTGAGGAACTCATGTGTCAGGGCTAGTTGTTAACATACCATGCCAACAGCTGTGCTGTGTACCCTCAGAAGTTAAAGCAAGCTGTGGCTGAGGCTAGCATTGGAGAGAGTCAGCAGACCGTCTTATGCAAAACTCTAACCACCAAATAGGTGTCGTGACTCTCCAGTCAACTATATCTATAAGCACTGAATATGGAGCCACTGATGATAGAAGCATAAAACTACATATTCAGTTATCTAAAATTAAACATCACTGGTAATTTTCAACTTTAAGAACACACCGAATTGGAGTGTGAAATAAAGAAGTATTTGTACTGTGGGAAAGAATTACTTTTTCTGTAGGTAGTCCTACATGATAAAAATTTTTGAAGATTCTGTCTTTATTACATTTGCACTTTAATTATTTTTATTTAGCAAATTCATCTTGAGTTCCATTTTTATTTCTAAATTTATAGGAGGCAAACGTTTGCTTCATTTTCTTTTTAATCCAATGCATCAGACATGTGTAATATAGAATATGTAATCACCATGGGACATAGGACCACAGGCATACTCATTTGTGTTACATTGTATATGTGGTAACTACTCTAATATTATGTGAGTAATTCTTGGTTTACATTTAGGTAATAGACATAACTAACCCTAGCAGTTATTCTTGACTAAGTCCAGGAAGAATGATTAGTTGATATATTTCAGTAGATGCTTATTTAAAATCTGCAAAAGGAAGGAAGGATGGAAGGTTTGCCAGTGACCTTATTTTAAGAAACTAGAGACTTCCAACTAGACTTTATCACAAGTTCCAGTTCAGGTGTTTACTCTCCCCCCTTTTAGGGTGTTTACCCAATTCACATAAGTCAACCAGTTTGTAGCAGAAGTTCAGAGGATCTTGGCAATGTGACACAAAGTAGAAGCCATCAAAGGACAATTCAGGCAGGCTCAGCAGCTACAAATTAAGCATCAGAGTGGCCACAACCCAAGGCAAGAATAGAAGAGGCTAACAGGTATCACCAACAAGTAGAGAGAAAACTCAAGGGACAGCCTTAGTGAATTAGAAAAAACTGAGTCCTCCTCAAAACTTAGGGACAAAAGATGATGATGTCACACCAAGACTGTGTAGACATGGAACTATTTATGACTTCCATGTATCTGTGAGGAGATGAGAATGGACCTCCCAAACATGTCAGAAATATTTTAAAATAGCAGCACAAGGAAGCTGACTTGGATTTGTCATGGAAGCTACAAGTGAGGTTTGGCTAAGAATTCTAATACCTACAAAGAACTTGCATGATTTGAATGCTGCCAGAATTTAGAAAAGAAACCCAGGCCTTCATTCATTTTTTTTTCAGTAAAGAGACAGAGTATATGATAAAAAAAATGGAACTGAAGTGGAAAAACAATAACAACAAAATAGAAGTATTCAAATATCAAAAAGTGCATTCAAGTTTCATTTTCAAAGAAGGATTTAATCAAGAATATTTGTAAGTAGGTGTGAATAAAGTTGCAGAAATGAATAATGGACTGACAGACGAATGGACTATAACAGTCAACGTGAAATCCTTTTCTCCACAGACCCAGAGCTTAGTATTCGCTGGGGCTAAGGGAAATAAACCACGCAAAACCAGGGCTGATCTCTATGCTGTCTGAGACATGTTGCTGAAGTAATAAGGCTGAGGAGGAAAAACAAACTTGTCTGTGCACCCTTTGATCTTCTTGTTTTTACAATTGTCTGAACTTAATCAGACTCCAGAGGGCATGAAAGCCCACGTAGGACAGTGTATAAAGGCAGTTCCCTGGAAAACTAGCAAGGAAAAGGCGGTAGAATACTGCTGTGATTCTAAAATCAGAGACAACCTAAAAAGCAGTTTTGTTGCAAGAAAGAAACCAGTTGTCATGACATTCTTAATGCTTTGGACAGTGATTTGTGATGGTTCTCATTTATCTGCATTGTTATATGTGCAACTGTTCTATTTACCTTGTGGCTAAACCACACTATGTTGCATTCTACAAATTTTTACTCTATATTTTGATGTGATATAGCAAATTCCTCATGATTATTCTCCCAAATGAACCTTTGTTTGGACCATTAAACCTGTACATTCAACTTAGGAGAAACCTGTAAAGTTTCCAAAAATAAAAACAATCAGATAACCAGAAAACTATATAGTTGGTGAGGATTGAAACAGTATCCTATTAAATATATAATCAGTTTTCAGTGTATGATATAACTTACTATTCCCAACAATGAATATTTTATATCCCTACTTTTACTTTTGACTATAATATTGTTCTTATGCAAAATTTAATTTTTATGCTTTCATGACAAGTTTTATGTATGTTTTATTCTCAATGGCTTTGCATGTTTTGAGATTAAAGTAACATGGTCATTGTTAATTTTTTGTTTTGGAAACTATAATTGCTGAAACGATTTTAATTTTTTAATATGTTTATTGTACAGCTTATTTATTTAATGTACAGTTGTAACAATATTTGTTAACATCTTATTTTTTTTAGAAAATAACAATATAAAATGACTATCTATCTATGGAAACCTGTATAAAATTTCATTGAGTTTTTTCTTCTCCATACTGTTAATTTGCTTTTGTTTTTAAACCTTGCCCCAATTTGATTACTGAAAAATATAAGAACATGTTAGTAATTTAACTATTTTTCCATAAAATGCCAGCCATTTTCAACCAATAACAGTCTATAGAATAACAAATATACTTCACTAAGGAAAGTAAGCTTTATATCATAATTTATTTGAAAATACATTTTCTATGTTATCTTAAAAAATCAGACATGTACTGAAGATTTGGATCATTCTTCCAATTAACCACATATCCAACCACCAGATTATTGATTATGTTGTTCAGATATCTATATTTATTTAATATGGGTTTCTAGGTTTCTTCTTATCAGTAAATACATTAGTTTTTTTTTAATCATGATTTTATCTTGAACTCTGAGTTATAACACCAGTCATAAAAGAGAATGTGTGGGTCTTGGAAAAAATGTTTTAATAACAAAATATCTTAGAAAACACCATAAACAAAAATTAATTTATTTAATATGAATCCCAGGTGTTTCTGACATTACTTGCTTGTGTAAAGTCATGTGACTTTAATGAAGACTTGCTTCTGAACATGCAAAATGAATATGTTGCCGTTCACATGACATCACATCCTTAGTGCCAGGGATACTCCCTGAAACCTCTCAGTTCAGATTTGAATTACTGTGCATTAGAAATTTTAATGTATTGATTCTGTAAAATGTTATGGTGGTTGGAAAGAAAATGACCCCCAAATAAAATAGCACAATGGTATGGCCTTGTTGGAGTAGTTATGACCTTGTTGGAGAAAGTGTGTCATTGTGAGGCAGGGTTTGAGGTCTCATATATGGTCATAATACTGCCTACTGTGACAGAACTCTCCTTGCTGCCAGCAAGATATAGAACTCTTAGCTACCTCTCCAGCAGCAAGACTGACCCCATGCCACCATGTTGCGCCATGATAATAATGAACTGAACATCTGAAAATGTAAGCCACCACAGTTAATTCTTTTTCTTTATAAAATTTGCTGTGGTCATGGTGTCTTGTCACAACAATAGAAACCCTAAGACTATTCTGCTATTACATAAATATGTGTCTTATTAGTGGAAAACACACTGTTTAATACTTCCCTATTTTATTTCTTAGTATGAAATTATCAAATTAATATATCATGGGTTTTATTAGAATACTTGATTTTAAAGGCTACTAATTAAGTTGACGACCAATTGAACAAAGTATCATCAACTGGTTTCGCTTGATATTGGGGTAGAACCACTAATTTTTTTTAAGGATTTTGATTTGATTTTTCCATATAAATCTACTCATTGCCACTCTTTGAGAAGGTAGGAGACCAGTTAGATAGGAGAAAACTATTGACAAACTTTGGTAACTCTTTGAGAATCGTTCAAGTTGTCTCTATTTTTCTGGACATGCATGGATAGCTGAATGCACATGAACTTGAAGTGTGACTAGCACCAGAACCACTAATTTTTGAAATATTCTTAAATATATTTCTATCACTGTACACTATGTTCTCAAACTTAATAATTATAGAATTAATATAGTGATCAAAGTTTAAAAGTTTGAAAATGTATGTCCTTCAGCAGTAAGTGTTGTGTCATGACTTCAATTTGATATAAAGATAAGCATATGCATCACATTAATATGTAAGTTCTTTCATTTTTAGTAAATAGTGAAAGAATATGGGTAGTAAAGAACTTCAAAAATGAACTTCTTTGTATTTTATAGTCTATTACTGTTTTCTCTCTGCATGTATGTCATATTTGCATACCTTGGATTATATGAAATCTTGTTGGAAGGCGAAGAGTCAAAAGTACAAAAGTTTAAGAGGCCTTGATTAAATAGATTCAACAGAGTAATGGAATTTACTGAACTTGCATCTATAAAGATACTAGATATACAACAATGACTTAATGAAAATAGGTAAGACAGAATTCAGAAGCCCAGTGCTTCAGAATTGTCAATCTGATGCTGAACACTTTAAAGCTTCCTATTGTGCCTGCACTGAAGTCTCATAACTGTGTGTCTGATGACAGACTGCCAAAAGCCGTAGACTTCTAACCTTAACCAAGAAATGCAGGGTCTTGCAGGCTCCTAAACTACCTTATAATTTCTATCCTTCATCATTTCAGTAATCTACCCATTCGAGGGTACATACTGAGGTTGGGCCTTTCTCCTCAAGGTGACAAATAACAATTCTCTCTAGAAAGGACCACTAAGGTACATAGGTATAATCTAACATCCTAGCTATCTCATAATCCAGGCAAGGTGACAATGTAAATTCCACTCATTTTCTATTTATTTATTTATTTATTTATTTATTTATTTATTTATTTATTTAAAAATTTCTGCCTCCTCCCATTTCCCTCCCGCTCCCCCCATTCCCCCTCCCTCTCCAGTCCAAAGAGCAGTCAGGGTTCCCTGCCCTGTGGGGGGAAGTCCAAGCTCCTCCCCCCTCCATCCAGTAGTAGGAAGG
>NW_026068057.1:4166361-4223910 GCF_014885135.2 Alexandromys fortis
GTACCTTTAAACAGTTACATGTTGATCACTATTGTAAGAAATTTACAAATTAAGTGTTGACTTTAGGGACGCTTTCTACTATGTGCCTCTGAAAATGATCCTAGAAAAATAAATTTGCCTAACAATAGAAAATATAATCGGATTTCAAGAACTGACAAACAGAAAATTTAATATTTTCCAGGACTTTAATTGCCCAATAGATTTTTCTCATTACAGTGAAACAAGTCCTGAATGCTATTTTTGTACCATCTGTACTTTGTTCAAGGTTTTTAGAGTTAATATTGCTTTAGAGCACTGAGTCATTAAATAAAAAAGACAGGATAAAGAGAATTTAAACCAAAGTAGGAAATGTCAGGAACATGCTTTTCAGTAAACCATAAGGCTTTCAAAAGAATAGAACAAACACCATATTGAAAAAGAGTTGTTGCCTGGTCAACAAACCCATGACTCTAGTAAATGCAGTAATTATATTATGTTCCTCTGGCTTGCTTCTTTGTAATAGCCTATCAAAACAGGTGCCTTGACAGGCGTAATAATATAGCATAGTTTTAAGAGAAAATAAACCTTGTCTTAATTAAAAAAATTCTTTGTCTGAACAAATGTGTCTATATTTAAAAGAATATATGCAAAAGTCCCTAATTTCTAGCAGGCTAAAAATCTATTATTATTTTAAGTATCATTTATATAGCTGAAGCCAATTATCAAATTCTATATAGTTTTTCATAAATATATTCCTGTGGTTAAACTGCAAAAAATAAAGTGATTCTGTTGTGTATAATGTTATTACTGTGAAATTAGAAAAACACTGAATTAATGAAAAACACGCCAATGGACATCTTCTCTGTAGATGTCTCAGGGTTCTTTTCTAGATTAAAAAAAAATGAATCATAATATAATTTTTTTCTGTCGAACCCGAAAAGCTTAAATGTGGCAAATCGCTTTTTTAATTTTCATAGATATAATTGAACATTTCATCAACACAATAAAGCTTTTCACAAACTGAAATTGAAAGTCTTTGCTTATGTAGCCCCTTTTCATTTAGTTGTTCATCAATATTATGAATATAATTTTAAAATAAGTAGTTATGAATATTTAATTTGTATTGATGTAAAGTTATAAAATTTATAAATTTGCATCCATGAATTATTCTAATGTCATCTTTGGTTTTGAGAAAGTTCATCAACTTTCTGTTTTAGATAAACTTTTAAAAAAATTAATGTAAGAAGTAATTGAGGTAACATAATTTTTTAAATATTAGAGTATCTACATGTAGCACATTATATAACACTGTAATGGGTGTCATTTTCTAGGAGATCAAATCTTACTGTAACTTTAAATCATTTGTTGAGACAGCAAAACAAGCCATGTTAATTTGATGAAAAGTTCAGTGAAACCCTTTCTTTCTAAACATTTATTTAAATGTACTTTCAAAGTAGAGGAAAGTAGTGGCTCACCAGAATATTTTATATTCTAGAAGTTCTATTCAAGAATGTGTAAATTAGATTCCTCAAATATGTTTCTGTTAATACCAAGTCCATGTATCAAACCATGCTCTATGTGAGATAAGCAGGGACCAAAATAACACTCTTTGAAGGAGTGTTTCTTTGAAGCAAGTTAGAATTCTGTTTCCTTAGAATAAGGGTCTGTATTTGAGCCATTGTAACTTCTGTAGTAGAGCTTACATACAGTGGTAAATGTTCTTGCACTGGAAATGTGAAGAATTTTGTATTTTGTAATCTCTAACATAGGAATAAAATGACAAGTTTGCTATAGATGCTTTTGTTTACCAATATAATAGAAAAAATATAGTAATAGGTTATTTTGTTTCTTTTCTTTTTTTTAGTTCTTTAAGACAGGTTTCTGTGTTATAGCTCTGGCTCTCCTGAAACTCACTTTGTAGGTCAGGCTGGCCTTGAACTCACAGAGATCCACCTGCAACTGTCTCCCCAGTTCTGGGATTAAAGGTGTGTACCTCCACCACCTGACTATATAGACTTTTATAGGAAAATAAAATAAAATTTCCATTTTACAAAATTAGTGTATTTCTTTCTTTTGCCATACTATGTTAAACTAAATATTTTATTAAAAAATAGATTTACTATTGCTAAATATTTCAGAGATACAAGGATGATGGGCTTTGGATAGCCTGGTGAGGTCTGCTATTTTGCCACAGCATGCTGGCAAAATATAAAGGAAACATATACAGAGAAGATCACACAGCAATTCAGGAAGTCACAGTGAATTGGGGCCATGCTCGCTTGTTTTTTTTTTTTTTTTTTTTTTTTTTTAGAGCAACTTGTTTTTGAGGGAGCTCCATACATTTGCCAAATTCCTACATTTATTTCTTATGGGACAGCATCATCAGTGGTCCAACAACTTTACACCAAGCCCACCCAACTTTTTAAATCATTTAGATCTCAAACTTCTTAAACTGACTTGTGTTGATAACATTTTAAGAAATTAAAAACTTTAGATGGTGGGGACTAGTGAATGAGATGGTCAGAGGGCAGACCCTTGGATTATTATTGACCCTATTCTGTCATATTCTCTGCCTCTTGTCCACTGCAGAGTGAAGAGCAGTGGCCTTCCTCACTTGCTTCCATTGCCATAATGTTCCACCTAACTGCATGGGGCTAAAACACTCTGGGATGGGCCCTTGTAAACTATGAGCCAGCATGAGTCCTTCTTCCCCGAAGTTTCTATGTGAGGTATTTTTTGCCACAGTGACATAATAATAGCTACCACTATAAATCAGAAAGTAATCTGCTTATATAAGGTAAGCCTATAGTACACAAAAGTCAATGACAAGTGGAACATATGTCAGAACCTATTCCTAGACCAATTATTTAGTGCTCACTTTGTACCGTATTTCTAGATTGCTGTAGGCAACTGTTCCAATTATTTTAGGAAAGAAGCATTAGTTTTGTCATCAGTGATGCAAGAAGTTTAACTGATACAATTTGCAAATCTCAAGAGAAACTTTTAATGTAATAAATATATAATCTGAAATGTAGAATCTAGGATATGGCAACAATAAATAATTAAGTAAAAAGAAAATGGCTATCGGATTGATAAATTGTCCTTCAAAATCTTGAAATTTTTTTTTGTGCAATTTGGATAAAAGGATCAGCCATAATATCAAACATACTGAAACGAACCTTAACTACATAATATGAAATTAATTTTGCATACTTTACTGAGTAGTAAGAAATATTAGAATTCATAGAAAATATTTTGATTATGTCCTGGGGAATTATTATGAACTTGTCAGCTGTTAAAACTAAAAAGTCATGTTTGTACTGTGTACACATATTTGTTGTATTTCCATCAGCTTTTTGCTGGTCATTGACTTCGTAGTCATAGATCTTGGAGTTTATTTTGAATTATAACATTGTTTTCTGGGACATCATAGTCTGGTACAAATCATTTTAAGTGAATATGACTACGTTTGAAATCAAAGATTGAAATGGTCATAATGATTAGGCCCTGCAAATGTTAGAATTGCATTAGTTAAATATCATCTCTTACTAGACAGCTCTAAATAGATCCTGAGAGGCTTTTGGCTTCGTGTTTGTTACTGTTTCCCCTATTTTTTAAGGTCTTATTTAACTGACTTATCTTAGTCTTAGAGTTGTCCACAGTCACAGCATTCTATATCTTCAACTACATTTAATTTAGTGTGAATCATCCTCCAGCTATCGTCTCTTATTGATATTTTCCCCAAGTAGATGATTCAAATGAACTTTGAATATGCATAGTCTACATTTTCTCACTAATCGTTTTCTCGTTAGTTCATACCATTTTCGATTATCTAGCTACAACAAAGCTGTCCTAGAACCTAATGTTCTATTGTATTGTCCTTGTCCAAATTTTATCATCATTTAACATACGTAATCTTGTTTTATTCCTTGAAGACCTTTGACACTTATTTTTGCTCTGTTTCTCTATTCTTCACTCTTCCCTAGTTTTTCTGTCTCCTCCTGTTCTTCTCAGTATCCTAAAATAAATAAATTGACTAATGACCTAGTTCTTAAAATTAATATATTGGCTAATTATTAAAACACTAAAGAAGGGCCACAAGCATCCTATTCTATCACTCTGCATCTTAGCTCCATGTTAGGACCACATCTTCTGATTCAGTTCTGGTGCAGATCAATCACTTTTCAACTAAACCTTGGCTCTCCCTAACTCTCTGTATCTTATAACAAGCTCCGTATCTGACGGATACTTTCAACTTACTACTAAACTAATGAGTACATTCAATACTCAGAAATTGTTTCAGTTGGATTATTATCATAAGACAGATACCTCTCCCTATTTAAATTAAGGACAACATAATACTTCCAAAATTGTTTTATCATTTTAAGAATTACAGCCTTGAAAATGACTTCTAATAAATTTCTTATCAATGCCTTTTCCTCCATTTCCTTCTATTAATAGAGTCATGAGCTCATATATGTTCTCAAGATCGTCAGACCCAAATTCATGACTCACTGTTCCCTACTATTTTCAAAGACAAATAAAGGCCTAGTGCTGAGATCTTCCTCACTTTATAGCTAAGTCCTAAGAATTGGCTAAGTTTATCTTCTAAACAAACATAATTTTCTAAAAAAAAATAAATATTTCAATAAGTAGTTGATAAAAACAGAAACTTATTATAACCAAGCCATTCTGTTATAAACACAGTGATAAATAGGATTATGTTTCCACTATTTGGAAACAGGCTTGAACAAGTTTTAATTGGTATTCGGGCAGAAAAAAACAATTGAAATTCTTAAAGTGTTTTCTTTTTAATAATGAACAGTAAAGCCACAGGCAGTGCTTTAGAAAAAACACATAAATGATAGGAAAATTTAACAGCTTGGTGTGCCAAACACAATCCTGTGTACTGCTGTACTGAGATGGCCGCTGTGAACAGAATCATTCCTTATTAAAAGCTGTAGGTAGTGCTCATGTGTTTATAGAGTGCTGTGAGGATGTCGGCACAAATGAAAATACAAATAACCTCAGTTGCTTATGAATGAAAAAAAAACCTTCTGAAATAAAAATGCTCACTGTTTTGATACCAGTATCACGAAAAAGATAATTTTCAAAGAACAGTAATCAATTACAATGATTTCTCAGGAAGAAAATTAATAAATACAAATTGTATTCTAGGTTGTTATTTTTAATACATTAAAAGAATTTGGTTGTTTCAGTCCCCCAACACCACTGTCAATTTTACCCATATTTTAAAATTTCTTAATGCATATCTGACTAATTGAATTCAGAGATCTTTAACTGTATGAATAATTAAAACTAGAATAAATAATGCTGGTAAATAATCATAATAAGAGAATAAAAGACAAAAATTGGCATGCTACATGAAGCATATGGACACTAATAAAATACTAGAAAGTCATACATAAAAATGAAAATCAGCAAGACATCTGAATAGAAAAGTAAGAGGAGTGGATGAGAAGAACAGAGTGAGAGGAAGTTGGAGCAGAGGAGGGAGAAAAAATTTGGCTTGGATGTAAAATAAATAAAATAAATTTAAGGATGAAAATCATATTGGAATATGTCTATTATCTATAAAACTGTATGCGAGAAGCTGGACTCTGTTAGATTATATGTGTAATAAGTAGAAATTGTGATTCTTGGGATTGGGTCATATGTTACAGTGAAGTTACACAAACCACTTTGAAAATTAGTACAAGTTAGAAGAAAGCTGTTGCATTGTGGGTGATTTGATTATAGTAAGAAACTTTTCAGGCGATATTTCAGTAACACAGATCGATTTTCCTCTTCCCACAGTGCTTCCCATGTTCCCTCCAACAGCCCTTTTCCACCTCCTACTCAACATTTTCCAAGTCATTTCTTTCACTCTTGACTGGTTTTTGCTTCCAATAAATGTAGAAAACACTCTCTGGGATCTTCTGAAATACCAGCTTACACTTACACAGGGTATAGTTGCATAACTATATTGAAAGTACATTTTGATTCATAAATTTTACTGAAAATATTTTCTCTTAGTTTTAATCTGAGATTATTGAATAATTATTTTCTTGTTATACTCCAGTGGAGTCATTTCCTATAGATTTTATACAAAAAGTTCTGAATATTATATTCAGATATATATCTTATAATTATCTAATTTCACTGAAAATGTGAAAAGCAAAATATTAAAGTCACTAACATCTGGATTTAAATCCAAAAAGTAAGTGTGTTTTTTGTCCTATTTGAGATGAGTTTTGAACATCTTGAGATATTTAAACTTGAAAAATTCTTTAATTTTTTTTCTTATGTTTCTTGGCAACATGTTGAAGACAGAATGCTCAAATATGGCACTTTTCTTCATTAGTGAGGTAGACCTATAACAGAATGAACTAAATGTTATTAGATCACACATATCTCTGTTCATTCAGTGGGTATTAGATCTCTGTCATTGATACAAAGATGACGCTAGGACATTTACAGCTAGAAGAACAGAGTGGTAGGGGAATGGCTTTTTATTATTTTAAAAAAGTATCTAACATATGAAAAATACATGCCGTAAGAATATAATGCTCATACGGTGTTCAATTACTTTTTCTAAATTTTACATCTATACATATTCATCATCCTGTCAATATCTAATCAAGGACCACTAATTGCATGTGATCAGTTAACTGGCTCATGTAGCATTGTTTATTAATATCACATATTTTCATGATCTCAAATTAAATTTTTTGGTGAATGTTATGGGTTCTGGTCTTTTCTGACAAATTTATGAGCGTTTTGGCCAGTATTACCTAAACCGTTTAGAAATAGATGATGTTTTCCTGTGCATTGGCTGGGTGTATATGTGGAATCTTTCTATTTGCATATATTTTGATCATTTTCTATGAACATTACTTTCATAATTGATTCTTTTTTTCAAAATTCAATAAAAAAATTTCATAATTGATTCTTTGACTGTTTTATAGTTTTCTAGTTCAGGCTTGTATTTATGTAACATGTTAATTTTTTTGGACTCGTATCCATAGTTATCCTCAGGTTTTAGAAACCTTAAATTCCTCCAGTTATTTTTGGGGCTATGAGTAAATATATATATATATATATAGCTTTTTGCTATGAGTAAATGCAATCTCTCATGACTTTTTCTCAGATTCTAACCCCATTTGATCTTTCATCTTCTTGTATTGCTTCTGAGAGACATTTGTATTGCAGTTGCCTCGGCTGGATTCTGTTATTATTCACTTGGTGTTCCAACGTGCTCTGCGGAAGACTGAGGTCCTCGGAATTTTATGAGTCTAGGGTGATAGCCATGCCAGTGTGCTTGTCACTCCTCCAACCACAATAAATAAATAAATAAATAAATAAATGCTCTGTTTCTTCTCCAAGACAACTATTTGTTTATTTATTTGTAATTCTGAATTAGGTGTTATGAATCTTTAACTTTCTTGTTCTCACTGTAGATTACTTCATAGGAAATAACAGTGATAGGTCATAGGATATGGGGAGAACTGTTCTTCCTGTATCCCAGTTAGCACTTTGAGAAAAGCATTTATCAAAAACCTGTCTCATTTCCCTCATGAACATTAAGCAAAGCTATTGAAGGTGGGTAAAAACCTTTCTGATCAACAGCTCCTGATGTCACAGTTTTATTACCCCCCCACACAATACAACATTTATAGAGTTGTGTCCGTGGGGCATGCTGGGTTTTCTGGCAATCCATTTGAATCTTCCTGGTAAGCAAATAGTCCATCTCATCAAGAATAGTTTTCAGTCCAAAGACAAATGCCTAACTCTATATTCTGATCATAGGTATGTCCAATGATTTCAATTTTCTGATGACTAAGAAAAAATTGTGTTTTCCAAGATTTCTATTTATTTAAATAAAAAGAAGCTAACATACTTTCTTGTTTGATGTAGTTTCCAAATCAATTCCCAGAATACAAAGTAGATTTTTTTTAAAGAAAAATAATAATTGGTCGGATTCTAATTATGAAGGCCACGCTAACCCAAAGCCTTAATCTCCTGAGCATTGGAATTTTAAGAGTGTTCCATCACATCCAGCTTCAAAATTTATACTTTTGTGCTGGGGAAATTGTTCACACAAGCCTCAGATCAAAGTTTACTTCTCAAGAATAGTATAAACTTAGACACAGAACAGCTAGTGTCTGGAATCCCACAACACCATATCCAGAAGACCAGGACAGAGCCAGGATTTCCTCCCAAGCTCCTGGTTCGGCTAGCCTGCCATACACAGTAGGAAAGGAGACCTGTCTTTATCTAGGTGGAGAAGAGGACCCTGGATGTTGTCCTATAATCTACAACCCGTTCACTGTGCTGTTGAATTTTCTTTTACCGTAGCAACACATTGGAAAGCCAAAATGTTGTGGGCTGTTTTTCTCTTTTGACTTTTTATTTTTTGATGGTCCTACCACCCAGGGAGGATTTTTCTTGTAGGTGCCCAGCCATATCTTGATTTGTTTCTAGCCATTTTTTTTTTATCTTAAAGTACCCCATCTACCTTGTGCCTCTGGGGCATTTTTACTTCTGTATATCTTACTTTCACTCTTACTCCATGACTGGCCAGGTGACTGGCCCCTAATGTCCTTCTCTCCTTCTATTGCTCCTTCTTTTTATGCTCTGAGATTTCTCCTTCTATTTATTCTCTCTGCCTTCCAGCCCTACCTATGCTCCCCCTCCCTCATTATTAGCCAGCCACTCTTTATTAGACCATCAGATGTTTTAGACAGGCAAAGTAATACCGCTTCACAGAGTTAAACAAATGCAACAGAAAAGAATGAAACACATCTTTGTATCATTAAACAAAAATTCCATAGCAAAACAAATGTAACACAGGTTAAAGTAATGTTTTACAACACTGTGCCATGTACCCACATGCAGAAGCACATGAACACCTGTACTTACACATACACACACATACACACACATAGAGAGACTAATGCACACTCACAAATAATGATTTGTCTAGTGAATCCTTCTCTTAACTACATTATCATAAACTATTCTTGCAGAGCAATATGCATCAAATCAGGATTATTGAACTATTTTAATATTTCCTTAATTTGAATTTTTCTAGGCAAATCTACTTTTAGCTAGAAGTGTTCCACAGTGATATTCTATTACACATTAATTTGTACTATGTCAGTTGGTCATTGATGCAGAATAGGACAGGGATGGAATTTTTCATTATTTCTTTGAGAAAACAATTGTTTAATTATATAAAATGAGATATTTAAAAAAATAAAATAATTCTCAGTGTTTTTTATCCTGTGCTTAGAAGGGTATGATGGATGCACTTTGGGTTATATAACATAAAAATCAAATAATATTCCCAACAAGTATCATTTTTCCTATAACCTATATTAGTTATGCTTCTATACTAGGGAGATAGAAGGAATCTTATCTCTGGAGAAAATTTACTAAATTTTGTATTTAAAATTACCAGGTACTAATATATATGACAAGAATAAAAAAATCATGAATTCCTCTGGGAACAGTTATATAGGAGATACCTTTACTAAAGTTTCTAATATTTAAGTTTTGTGAAGTAATCAACAATAGTCATTGAATAATACCTATATGAGGTCAGTAACTAGTAGGATTAGAGCATCTGGATGAAGGAATACATACACATTTGAAGTTTATTTTATTTTTCTTGTTTTTGCATTTAATATCATATATGCCATATAATATTTTGCTTTTGGTTCCAAATAATTCTAATGAAAATTTATCTTCTTCTATATCCACCTTACAAGAAGACTAGAGAATTCTAGATCTCTTTGTCATTCAGAATTGCATTTGAGGAGTTTGTTATACAGAATGTTTCCTAAGACAAAATTTTCCTTTATATTAGAATCACCTCATAAATGTTTTACTTAAAACAAGACAATGTCTCTCTTTTTCATCTGAAACATTTATATTACATATTGATTTAAAAGTTAGAAGAAGCCAGACATGCAGAGCTCATTTAATAATTTCCATTGGGAGACAGAGATTGGGTCCTGTAAGTTTGAGGTCACCTTTGCCTACAAAAGTTTCTGTAGTCCAACCAGGGATTTCAAAATGAGAGCACATCTAAAACAACAAATGATTCCCGATGATATTCTGCAATATTCATAGAAAGGCTTCCTTTAGCAGCAGGTGTTAGCATATGCAGAGACCCACAGTCAGACATTATGTGGAGAGAGAATTTAAATTGGAAGTCTCTGTTTGGTTCCTCACCTTGGAGACCTGAAACCCCACAGAAGAGATGATGAATGTGTGTAGGTGTGGGAGGGGATTGAAGACACGAAGAGAATATGGCCATCAAATCAACTAAGCAAGACTCACATGGTTGCACAGGGACAGAGACAGCCTGCCACGGACATGGTCTGTGCAAATGTTATGGCTGTTAGCTTGATGCTTTTGTGTGACTCATAGCAGTAGGAGCAGGTACATCTCTGATACTTTTTTCTGTTCTTGGGATTCTTTTCCTCATATTGGGTTGCCTTGTCAAGCCATAATATGAAGACTTTTGCCTTGTCTCACTGTATCTTTTCTGGTTTAGCTGTCCTCTCTTCAAGGCCTGCTCCGATGGGAAGAGAAAAGTGGGGAAATCTGTCTGGCAAAGTGAGCAGGTGGGGGGAGCTGTGAATAATGGACGGAGGGAAAACCGTGGTATGAGGTATTGTATGAAAGAAGAATCTATTTTTAATAAAAGTGAAAGTTTTAAAAAGTGGAAAAACAAATGAATGAAGTGAAGATTAATAGAAATATGAGAAAAGAGTGTGAGAAGATATGCTTATAGTAGAACAGATATCACTACAATATTTGCACTTAAAAATCTCTTCTTTGTCATCTCACAACTGAAACCTAGAATATCTGGGTCTTTGATTTAGTTCCATTGATCTTCCTGTCTGTTTTTATGCCAATACTAGGCTGTTTTCAGCCCTCTGTTCATAGCAGCATTGTTTTTCATAGCCAGGAAACAAACTAATAACCCTCAACCAAACAATAGGTAATGAAAACATGGTACATTTACACAATGGAGTAATACACAGCAGAAAAAAATAATGCATCTTTAATTTTGCAGGCAAATGGATGGAGCCAGAAAACATCATTTTGAGTGAGGTAACCCACCTTGAAAGACAATTATCATATGTACTCACTCATAAGTGTTACATAAAGCAAAGAAAAACAGCCTATAAATCACAATTCCAGAGAACTTAGACAACAATGAGGACCATAAGAGAGACATATATGGGAAGTAGAAAACGACAAGATCTCCTGAGTATATTGGGAGCATGGGTAAGAGGAGGGGAGCATAGAAAAATGAATCACCCAATAAGATCAATAACAGTAAAAAAAAAAAAACACATAAAAAAGAATAGTGTTTTGATGTCCAGCTCCCTTCTCACAGTATCTTTCATACAATAGTTGTTTCTGATTCAGTCCTCTCATCTTGAAGAGAGCAGGAACTATCTCTGGGCAAAAGAGCACGGCTTTCCTTCACACTGTTTTTTTTTTTTTTTTTTTTTTTTTTTTTTTTTTTTTTTTTTAATAATATCTGCCAATGAGTATACAATTGGATGAGAAAGTTTCCACAATTACTGCATAGTGAAAAGAAAGCAATAGAAGAGACATGTCAACATGAAATTACTGCAAACATAGTTTGTTGTGTATTCATGTGGAAAGATGTTCTAATAATATAACAACATTAACTGACTATATTGAAAATAAATGATAAATATATAAATTTCTAAAAAAAGATATACCTTTAAATCTGTAAATACATCAGCTGTATAGGTGATATGCCCATTGGAACTGGGCTCCACAACTTTGCATTTGGATGGGTTGTGGTTTTTTTCTATTGTCTAGCTGCTGTAAAGATTATTCTTGATGAGAGGTGAAGGCTAAGGTTATCTGTACAGTATTTTATTTTTCTAAAGGAAATGCAATGAGAGTTGAAAATTCTCTGATGAAAAATAATGTAAGCATATTTCTGACATTACTAATATGAAAATAATTAATATTATATATATATATATATAAACTTATCTATAATGTTTTTAATGCTGTTTAGTCTTATTTCTGGCATAAAGTACAAAGTTTAGCTTTAAGTTATTTTTAATAATAGTAAGAAATATCCAGGGAATAAGCGTGGTTTAAATTACTCATTTTTTGCATTTCTTACTTTTAGCAAACAAATAAACAAATTATACAAGTAACTCCAAGCATAGTGGTGTAACATTTGTGTTACTTATTATATTCCCAAAATTGTCTGTATATTTTGAGCAAGATGAGCTTCAAGAATTGTTATTCTAGCCTTTCCTTACTTGCAAAGTTATTGACATAATTTATCTGTAGCTTTATTTTCTTTAAGACAATTAAGTGAAGAAAATAGAAAAAAACAAATAAACAACAACAACAAAATAGTTGGGACTAGTGACTGTTAACCACAACCTTTGGAAAAAATTAAAGTTATAGATTGAGGACAGTGTGTTCTATAAAGTGAAGCCCTGTGTTAAAGAAAAGTCAAAGAGAAAATTAAAGGTGAATTGAATTTTATTCTCAGTATTTGCTTAAGGATTTATGAAATGATTCATCCTGAGATCTGGTTGCTCTGTTCTGGATCTTTAATTTTTAAATCATTCCTAACTATATTAACATTACACATAATCTACTTGACTTCCCTCATTAAAGCTAGATTCTCCCCTTTTCTACTGTATATATTTTTTTTTGTTCCTTTTTCCCTAGTATAACCCATAAGGTTATTGCATGGGTAATTAAAATCATACTAATCATGCCTTTCCAGAATTTATCCCTCAACACAAGAGCTAATGCTTGAGTCATTAAAGAGTTTGTAATACTCTCATGTTGCCTAGGAATCCTCCCCAAACCTCCTCTGATTAAAATATGCTCCCTCAGGAAAGATGTAATAAACCTTACTCAGTTTCATTCAGTTACCAACCCTCATTCCCTTTCAATTACAGTGTTCACATCACAATAATAAAAAAATGAATAAAATTTTTTGATAAAGTTACTTGTAAAATTGAAAAATTCCTTCCTCATATTTCTCAAATGCAGTAAAAGGGATTATTAATTTGTGAAGTTTTGACAAGCAGTATTTAATTTTCATAACTTTTTTCTGGGTTCTGATGTTTCCCTCACACCAGTACACGTGAACATGTATCTTCTTGTCCTTACAGTCAGCCTTGGCTTTGTTTATATGACTTTGAATAGTCTTAGTCTAGTTGACTACATGTGCTCACCAGGTAAAGTCAGGAATAAAGGGAGCAAACAAGCAAAGTTTCCAAAAGTCTAGGCTCAGAACACCTAAGCAAAGTGCTTGACTTTTCATCTTTTTGTATTTTATAATGCTGAGATAAATTCTCCATCAAAAACAACTTAAGAAGGAAGTCTTTACTCTGGCTCACAGTTCAAGTTGTCATCCACCATGGCAGGGAAGACATGGAGCTAAAAAAACTGCAAGCAGAGGTCACACTGTGTCCACTGTCGAAAGATGCCTGCACGCTGGTGCTCAGCGAGCTCTCTGCACTCTTACCTGGTCTGTGATGCCCTGCCTAGGGGAATAGAGTCAGTGAAAAGGTTTTCTTGCCTCTGTTAATGCAATCAATAGATTCCCCCACATGCATATTCAGAGGCCTGTCTCCCAGGTGATCCCTAGATTTTGTAAAGCAAAAATTTGGAACTGACTATCCCAGTTTTATTGTCATTCCAGTCTGTAAGTCAATCAATTTACAAAAGATCCTCATATTCAAAGAGTATGTGGAAAGGACCTATTTATCTGGCAAGACCCAAAAAACCTAAAAAATCTGACAAAAAGTTGTGGATGAAAGAAATGATTATCGAGGTATTTAGAGTCTGCAGCACAGAGTTGATTATGTTTTTTCTAATTACCCTCATTCCTTGAATTAAAAAGTGTCACTGACCCCTTTCTGTCTTAATTCCTAAGGCTACTATACCCGACTTTCATTCTTCTTAATTGCTCATTTCTTTAGTTGGGGTATTTTGTTTCTTTATTCACATACATTTTCCTGGTGGATTTTTCTTATGCCCAAGGAGGATTTACAAAAATGCCTAGGGCTCGATATCACTATCCATAGTATGGAGGTTTCAAGGCATGAATGGCGACTCATGCTGAATGCTTTCATCAGGATATTACTCAGTCTGCTAGAACGAGAAAGTTTGAAACTAACTGTTCAGTGATGTGAAGGCATTGCCATGTTGCATTTCCATGCTATTAATTTCACTTTTAAGCAAGGACTCTAAAAGCAACATCTTGAAATTTTATCTTACCATTCCTTACTTTTCATCAAATTCACTATAAAATTGATACATATCACCGAATTTTTAGTGCAACTGTAGATAAAATCTATTTTTGGATAATACATTTATAGTCAAACTAGTCTCATGGGCTTATTGGCTACAGTGTTGTAGAATATTATTTTAAGGTGTGATACTTTTGTTTATGCCCTGGAACATTTGTGTTTATCAAACACAAAATATGTGTTTCATAAAATAAATTTCACCTGCAGTCCAGAGACTGTATCACCAGCTAGCTGACAGGAAGTTGTAGGAAGGACCCAGGTAGAGAAGGGGGGAAACGCGTAAGGACATCTTGGGAAAGGGTAGGAGACAGCTAGATGAGCTGTTTGATATTTAGCTTCTTTGAGAAGCAAGATTCCACCTCAACCTTTGAATCTTAAGTTCTTTTGTGGCACTGAGATTTAGAGACGTTCTCTTAGGAACTTAGTGCCTGAGGGAAAAGAATTTCCTCATGCTGTGGCTCTTGCTGCCTAGCTGCTTCTGGTAGCACGGGGTTGCAGTTGCTGACTAGAATAGCTGTAGTTTAAAAGGCAGCAACCATCACAAAAGTAGATAACAGTGCATCTGTGTAGGAGGATGGCCTACTTGTTTGTCCCTGCTGCTTGACTTTCTGAAATAATCATACAGAAACTGTATTAATTAAATCACTGCTTGACCCATTAGCTCTAGCTTCTTATTGGCTAATTCTTACATCTGTATTTAACCCATTCCTATTATTGTATATCTCCACAAGGTCATGGCCTACGAGCAAAGTTCCTGCATGTCTGACTCTGATGGTGGCTCCATAGCTTCTCCCTCTGTCTCTTCATTCCATCACGCTGTTTAGTTTTTCCCCTACCTAACTCTATTCCCCTATAGCTCGGCTTTAGGCCCAAAGCAGTTCCTTTATTAACCAATGAAAGCAACACATAGACAGAAGGACCTCCTACACCACATCTCTCATAGATTTTTTTTTTCTGAACAGAACTAAGCTTAATGTGAGATTTTTTCCTTTCATGCTTCCTTCTCACCTTATTATTTCCCATTATTATTAATTTCAAAAATTATGAGCCAACCTTAAAATCATCCCTTTTTAGTATCTTCTATATTAGATCAGTCCTCTATACATTTTAAATGCTTCAGTCATATTTCTCCAAGAAATATAATCTTTTTGACATGAAAAACATCTAGCATATTTCAGTTTATTGGTGACTACCAAAACAATAAAGTTTCAACAGTGGATACAAGCATTGATAGCACTGAGAAGTCAAATAGTATCTGGTAGTATGTGCCTCAGTCATTTGTGGCTGCTTTAATAATAAATAATAATGATAGACAATTTCAATAAGATCTGAGAGAGGTGTGATTTTGTAACTTCTTTTTTTTTCCAAATTTTTCTTTTGTTTATATATTAGTTACATAGAACAGGACTTAATTCAGTTCTTAAAAAGCACATTTTAAAAGTTTTAATGTTTATAATGATATAAACCATATTTATATCGTTGGCCTTTCATTCTTCTTCCTCCAGGACATCCTTCACTTCTTCCTCCTCCTTTTTCTGTGTGTGTGTGTGTGTGTGCATGCATACTTGCTTGTGTGTCTATACATGATTAGAACAAAATTGATTAGAACAAAATTGAGAAAGATATTTAGAATTTTGTTGCATATTTCTCACAATCTTAAGTTGAAACTTATGTGATTTTTAAAAATTGTCTTTTGAGGTACTATAAGCCATTTGCCACCATGTAATATCAAAAGCTGTGAAAAGCTCAGAACTATTTCAAATGACAATTTTAGAAGCAGAAACATTTCCAGTTGTGTGCAATATGTAACATGCATCTCAGGTCACTCTGAAAAGCTGTTAGTGTAGTTATATAGAAAACTTGGTAAATTCCCCTGAAAGATTTCATGTGATTTTAATCCTTTTTTGTTTTTGCTAAATATATCCTACCTACATTACCATTGAACTATGCAAATGATATGCTAAGAAACTTCAAATGTAAAGAAATAATGACATAAAATGAAAATGGTTGATAATTATGTGTGAGATTAATGTTATAATCATATAGAAAGTGTAGGTAATATTATGAATCAATTTTTGTGACATCATTTAAGTATTACTATATTCAGAGTGTGTGTGCAAGTATGTGTTGTGTGTTTATGTAACTTCTGTTTCCTTGAAGTTTTTCAGAATGAGTTCATGATTTTCTATTACAGTATCAGTATTGACATGTAACTTAGCACCGAGTAAACTGTTTCAGTTTTCTGTGGTCATATTAGTTTTCCTGAAAATTAAAGTCACATTTACATTTCAATAATGTTTTGAAAATAATGCAATTTACTGTTTTTTTTTTTTTTTTGCAATAGCATCGATTACTGAACCATTGGCGACACCAAACACTTAACCTTGCCTAGTCAATGATGTCATTATACTTTGCAAAATGTCTACTTGGAGAATAAATTGTAAATAAAAACATGCTTCATGAAAAAATATAGCTCACCCATGCTAACAGAAAAGAGAGAATACCATAGTTACTTTTTAGTACTCTGTTTTGCTCATGAAAATACTTAGACAAAGGCAATGTGTGCTCATATTTTCATAATTTGCACAAATTGAAAGTTATTATCAATATTCATCTTAAATTTGGCAAATTTTATATAATAATTTTTACTTCTTTGTTTTATCAATCAAATTCTCTTATTCTAAAATGTAATAGTATAAAATTTATTGAAATCAGTTATAAGGCAATTGTCCCCAGTGTCATAGTAATTAGATTACATGCCATCTAGAATTTTAATATTTGAATCAATAATAATTTTAAATGCTTTAAAAATTAATCAGTTATTATTACATATTCAGTTATAATTTGGGAAAATTATTTATATTCTTTTAACATTGATGAACTCTTACTAGAGCCAAACTAAAAGTACCACTGGAAACATTAATACAAATTCTATTATCTTTATGTATTTATGCTGGAAAAGTAACACTATAAAGTAATGGTATTGTGTGTCCACGAGTGTTTAATATTATTATTTTCTTCTTCATTCACAAATTAAAGAGCGATATTTTTGTAGAAGTAAAGTCACTAGTGACAAAATATTAAAATTTAATTTTATAGTAAAATGTATTTTATGAAATAGAAATATCTCTTAGTTTATTTTTAGAAAAATGTTACTATGTAATGAATTTCAATTATATCCATGCTTATCATAGTAAAAATAAACAAACTATAGAATCCTAATACATTCCAACTTCAAAAGTTTTCATTGATAGATCCTGTATAACACATAACCCTTCCCACTCTCTTTAAATTTGTGGTCTCTTTTTTTCATAAATTGATATTATATGACTATATATATATTCTCAGATATAACCTGCTGAATCTATAGAATCCTAATTGTATGTATGTATGTATGTTTCCATAATGATTGCTTGACAACCAGTAAGTATGCTCTTTTCTGGGGAAAATCACCTGTAACACCCTCCACCTTACTCTTGGGTTGAGGACTTGTGGGCTTTTCATGTACAGTTTGGCATATTCTCCTTTGTCCTCCTTGCTTAGTTCATGTCTGGGTGGTCATGTTGGCAAGACACTTGAGGTTGACCTTCTGATCTTGCTAGGGGACAAACAGTAATGATTTATATTACATAGATCTATAAGAATTATGGGGGTAAGGGGAGATGGGGAGAGAAAAGTGAGAAGGGGAGGTTGGGGGGAACTTGGGAAACGGGATCTCTGGGATCTCTGGGATAAAGGAAGGTTGGATAGGGGAGCAGGGAAGCACATCTTAGGGTCTGCAAGAGATTTGGTGCTAGAGGGGCTCCCAGGTGCCCAGGGCGATGTCCCCAGTTAGTTCCTGGGGCAGCTGAGGTCAGAGAACCTGAATTGACCCTATCCTATAGTCATACTGATGAATATCTTGCATATCACCATAGAGATGGATGGAGATAGAGACAGAGACCCACACTGGAGCACCAGACTGAGCTCCCAATGTCCCAAGGAGGAGCAGAAGGAGGGAGAATATGAGCAAAGAAGTAAGGACCACAAGGGGTGCACCCACCCACGGAGACAGTGGGGCTGATCTATTGTGAGCTCACCAAGGCCAGCTGGACTGAGACTGAAAAAGCATGGGATAAAACCGGACTCTCTGAATATGGCGGACAATGAGGGCTGCTGAGAAGCCAAGGACAATGCCACTGGGTTTTGATCCTACTTCATGTTCTGGCTTTGTGGGAGCCTAGCCAGTTTGGATGTCCACCTTCCTAGACCAGGATGGAGCGGGGAGGACTTTGGACTTTCCACAGGGCAGGGAACCCTGACTGCCCTTCAGACTGGAGAGGGAGGGGGAGAGGAGTGGGGGAAGGGGAAGAGAAGAGGGAGGAGGAGGGGAAAAGGGAGACGGGGAGGGAAATGGGAGGCGGGGAGGAGGCGGAATTTTTTTTTTCAATAAAAAATTATATTTAAAAAAAAGAATTATGGTCAATGAATTCATTTATTAGATAACCATACAAATATCCTCATTTCTATCTGAAGAGAATAAAATAATTTTTATCGATTTAATGTTAATAACGGCAGGAATTCAAACAGAATGTAATATATGGATTATAATTGGGTATTCAGGATCCTTTTGTGAGTATTTTCTTTTAATTCTAATTCACCTTGAAGGTTTTTATTTGCAAGTAATGTTATGATTATGGAGCACCTTGTTTTAGAAATATGGCAACATAGTAAATAAAAATACAACTGAGTTTTAAATGAGAATTGAGATTTATAATCCTTCATTCTTTTAATGGTGTCGCCTTATCATATATCTAGCTTTCTCAATTCTAAGAGCTAAAATGTTAATGGAACTTATGTTTAGGGGCATTCTGATATCCCGAGAAAAATTCCCCATCTAAGCCTTATACCAAAATGCCTGCTGAACACCCATAGAAACTTTACTTTGCTTTTTTTTTTTTTTGGCAAAAGAAAAAAAATGTATGCACAGCTCAATTTATTTATTTTGTATTTGAGAATAAACATCTAGTAAGATTTAAGATGAACAGAGCTCAGAATGCATAGAAAAGAGCCTGCTAATATATTACTATAGCCCTTTAAGGAGCTCCATCTATCCCAATAAACTATCAGTAACTGTGCACATTTGACCTTCCATGATCTACTAAGATTAAGAACAACACCTGAGAAACTTATTCTCCTCACAGGTGTGTGAGCTTATTCTCCATGACCCATGTTAAAGCCATACTCTAACAACCCCTTTCTCTACAATTTCACTGGCATTTCACTACCAGACTTCATGCAGAAACGCAAATCCAAAGTGTCTGCCTCAGGACAGAAGAATTAACTGCCAGGTTTTGCCAACCAGCTTTTGTTTTTGAAATGTTATTTTCCCAGCTTAACACAGGAATCTTGAGGCTAAACTGAAAACTCAGAACCTATTAATATCGTCATTGCTTCATAGTTGAGGGAAACGACTGAAGATGCTTGTATAGCATTAGGGATTTAAATAATTTTTGGATGTGAAATTTAATGGACTTTATTACATGAGCGTCCTAATTCCCTTAAAATCTATAAAATACTACTGTTCCTATTACATGGCCCATAAAACCTTCTAACAATTAATTTCATATTTGAAAATCATTAGGATAAATTTTGATTGTTTTTTTTTTTCATTAAACCATTCTCATTAATGTACTAACATTTCCAAGGCTGGGTACCTTATAAAAAGCTTTATGTTACTCATCATCCTAGAGTCCGAAACTCAATGGTCAGGATTTCATGTGTTCAACCTCTATAAAGGAGTTAATAGTTGATGACATCATAGAAGAACATATGAAAATAAATAATATGGTTAAATAGGACACTAAAATTTTCAGGGTTCAGACTTGGGCTTTATGAATAAATTAGTATGAAGATATGTAACTCAAAATTGTCCTTAGACTCTTCATACATTCTTAATGTTAACATTTCACGTTTGCCCCTTTACGTTATTTATTTCTGCCTTCCCACTTTATAACTGTTTGCTGTGAATGTTTTCTTTCCTCCAAAACTCATATAAATATCATAGTATTAATCCATATTATGAAATTATTTCCTTATGAGAGGATTAAAAACTGATTGCTGAAATATAAAGGCTAGCATTAATACCTATAAGTCAATACTTTATTTTATTGAAAATATAACTTTTTATTCTTATTTTTATTTTATTAATTTAAAAAGAATACCAATCCAAATTCCCACTTCATCCCCTCCTCCCATTTCCTCCACACACCCTCTCCCAATCCCCTCTCCAATCTTAAGAGAGGGCAAGGCACCCTGCTTTGTAGGAATTCCAAGGCCCTCCCACTACAACCAGGTTGTGCAAAGTAGACATCCAAAAAGAATAGGATCCCAAAAAGCCAGTACATACAGTAGAGACAAATCCCAGTGCCATTTTCATTGGCCCCTCAGTCTGCCCCCACTGGCAACCACATTCAGAGGAACTAGTTTGATTTGATGCTCATTCATTCCCAAACCAGTTGGAGTTGGTAAGCTCCCATTAGTTCAGCACAAAAAAAAAAAAATTGAAACAATATATTATGACCACGATGTCCACTCCCTCATCTCTTCCTAGATTTTCACTACACCACCAGGCATCTAATCCAAATCCTCATATTTTTAAAGAGTAGTTTCACAGTAATAATATATGTTTAAGGAATTGTATATAATTAATCCGACTGAAACTATATTATAAACTGAGATATCACATAAAATCCCATTAATAATAAAATTAGTTTATGTATCAATTAAAGAAATTTAATTAAAAACAATTAAATTTGAGAGATGATTATAGCCAATTTTTGCTCATTTTCTTTTTATCTGCTGCTTTATGCCAATGAAGAAAGAAAGTTCTTGGAAAATTCCAGGAACTTGCCTTGAACTTTTCAGGCTCCCAAACAGTGGCCAGTAAATTGCTCTTTGCTATAAATTAGCCATTTTCAGTCGTTTTGAATTAGCATCCAAAACACACTTAAGAGTACAACAGAAATGTAATTATATCATCTCACGTCACCTCTAAGGGCTAGTCAGGTGGTCTAGCTGCCAACTCACAAGTGTATCTTTGGGATGCTAGCTATTGATCCTCAAGGACAGGCTGAGGAAGTAGATGAGAGTTTGCATGATATTTATTGTAGTAGAATTAAGGCAGCTAATGCTGAGCAGTTCAGAGATGGAGATGAAGTGGTTGTTCTTGACAAAGACACCAGGAGCTTAGTTTTGTTGTTTCAGAAATGTTGGTACTTCTTTCTGGAGTATTGCTTTGATTCTTTCATTTAGCTTCAGCCAAGAGCAAAACTTAAATTTTATTAGACTTCTTATTGACATCAAGTAGACCATTTTCTGATTAATTAAAAAAAACAAGAGTGAGTTGGGGTTGTATTAATCATAAGTGACTCAAGCTGCTATCCCCAAAGCATCCCATAGACCTATGCTGAACCAGTTAATGCATTTCCTGCTCATGGCCACACCAAATATACTTAGATACAATAGATTTGAGTGGAGAAAATGAGGAGTAATTCTAAGAATTCAGTTTGTATAATAAGAGTACAACTTTATTGTCTCTGAATTAGCCTGGGGAAATTCTGAGCAAGAAGCCCATTCCTGTTTAAAAAAGGATTCAGGGGTATTTAAAGTAATACAGTGCCTTCACAGAACCAGACCCCTTACTTATCCATTTTTTTTTTCTCAAATCAGACAAACTGGAATTTTTACTTGTGATAACTGATACAATTTCTTTTTACTTTAAATAACTCTGCTCTGATGACTGTCATTTTCAAAAGCACTTCCCAATATCACCTCTAAGAAAGATTGCTGCCAAATTAACATAAAGAAGTCTCAAGAAAGAGCAATAGGGATGATAGATAATTAAACAAAGAACAAGACAATGCCTGACAGAATAAAGGTTGTTATCAAAAGTCTATGGGGAAAGCCCTGTTTTGTGTGAAGTCCACATTATCAGGAAAGTTTAAATATCAAGGAAAGTAACTGATTATTCTAGAAACAATTGTCAAATAATAGAACATCTAAGTTAAAAAGAATAGAAAAATGATTTCAGGAGCCTCCATGATAAGATTATAAAAGTTGTAGAAAGAAAAAGTCATTTATGTAACTGAAAAAAATAGTCGGCTGACATAACACACGACTCCTACAGTGTCCCCAAATCTTTCCTCACTGAAATAGTACTTAGCCTTGTTGTGCCTAGTCACAATTTTATTATCTTCCACTCAATAATCTCACTGGTTACTTGTGTTTCATAGTTAGACACAGAGAATTAAAAGCTTGATTATTTTATTAACGAGGAAGCCAGATAAATCCTGAACATCTTCCCTTGCCATCTTGACATTCACCTTATTACAGTGGAATGAAACGTCAAACACACTTTCAAGGCCAACATTCTTCTCCAGTCACACAATTGTACAATGGAGCACTGTAGTCATTCAAAAGGTTTTGTGCCAAGCTATTATCATGAGACTGAACATCTTGAGTTTCACAGATGAATTTTTCCCATTATTAAATGTTGAATTGTTCCTTTTGGAGATTTTCATTAGAATGGCAAATTCATTAACAAATAGGTAGCATCTATAGCTATCTTGATGACAATGAACATTCACGGTTTCCTTTTAAGAAAAACTCCACTTAGAATGAATAAAGACTTGTGTCGTCAAGAATTAGAGTGCTTGCTGCTATCAGAATTTATTCAACCTGTGTCTAAGCGATACTCCTAGGGTTGAAGGTGGACTGATACCTATCTTTATGCTTAAAAGTAGATGTTTTACTAAAGAGCAAAGTAGTAAAACATTAAATTAAACTTTTATATAAAAAAGAAATTAGATGCTTAAATATGAATAAGCAGTATTATATTTTTGATGGCAGTGAAGCAACAGAGCAAATGTGTCAGGAAGGTAGAAGCAGAACAGATAGATGAATACAATAATTTATTACCTGAGGACTGCGGCTAAGGTATAAGTCAAGTCACATGAAGATCAAAAGGGCCATGGCATCAGAAATGACAGGCAGTTCAGATACATGATGTTTTGCATTATTTTTCACTAAGAGAAGAATTTTATTGAATAAGTATGAGCTCAGGGAGTAGTATATTGCTGTTCAAAAAAAACTTTTAAAGCAACCAATAACTGAGTAATGTATGAAAGTAAAGTATAAAAAAAGTAAAAATTTGGATTTGTAAGGGAACTTCAAAATATCATAAATATTGTTGCCTTTCATGTTGCAAAGAAATCTGTGATGAACTGCTTCCTTTAAAGCAATGGTTGATGTAAGGATTTGTGCCTGGTCTTATAGTATCTTGTTATGCCTTGCTTAGTAAATATCCCTGGGGAACCTGCTCTTTTTTATAGGAAGATAGTAAAGGAGTGGATTCAGTGGAGAGGGCAGGGGACACAGATAATTGGGAGTACTTGAGGGAGGCAACACTGTGGTCCGGATGTATTGTATGAGAGATATTAAATAATGAATTGAAAACAATAAAATAAAGTGTTGTTCTCAACTTTTCTAACGATGTGACTTATTGATATAATTTCTAATGCTGCTGTGACCCCCAACCATGAATTTATCATTGCTACATCATAAGTGTGATTTTGATTCTGTTATGAATTATGATGCAAATGTCTGATATTTAACTCCAGTGGGGCTTGTAATACAGAGTTTGAGAACCACTGCTTTAGAGGAAAATTAGTTATTGTCAAGTGGTTTAGCTTGCTCATTATTGTTTTGTGCTTGAGCAACTTGAAATTGACCTTAGAACCTTATAATGAGATAGAAAATGTCTCAGAATTTAACAATATAAATTTTCATTTATAGGTATTTTAAATATATTAAAGTGTTTGTAAAATAAAATGGATAGCATTCAATTACCACTTGCTGAATTCTAAGAAGACTTGTTATTGATTCATCCCCATAATATCATAGAAAAGCTATTACTGTCAGTTATTTTAAACATTGGAAAACCAAGATTCTTGTATTATTTGGAACATAACTCTGTCTTGTACCCATAAATATGATGCCACTCCACTCATAAAACTCCAGATTTTGTTAAATACAGCATTTGAAGCAAGGAAGGAAATGTTTAATAGTCCCAAATTCCTTTTTAAATTTTCAAGAAAAATTTTCTTGAAGTCTTCTAGCATAGCTCTATTTTAGTAGAATATATATGCCTATATCCGAGTCAACCTTGAGGGGTCCTGTTTTGATTGGCATACAAGACACTGCTTATTAATATATGAATCATCTGCATTTGTTTGGCAGATTTTTTTACAGAAAACATTCTAATGTACCTTCTGAGATTCCTTGTATCTCATTTTTTATTATCTTTCTAATTATATATCGTTCTAAAAGGCTTTCAAAAGATGTAGCTAAGGGTTTTTATTCAGATACAATATTTGAAAAGAGCACATGGCAAATATTGAAGTATTATAGCCTTAGTAGCATATTTGTACATAAATACTATGTTCTAGTTTTTGAGATATTAATATTTTGTAAAAGGAAAAATATCGCAAATTTTTAACAGAAACAAAAACATGACATGATTTAGGAGAAATTTCAAACCTTCCAGAAGATAAATAATGTCCAGTAATATAGCAATAAATCTTATTTTTAATTTTATCAATTTAAGTTTTTCATTTTTCTTTACATCCCGATCAAAATGTCCCTTCCCTCTTCTTTGGTTTTCTGCCCATCTGTCTGTCATCCACTAATCCTCCATTTCTCCCATGGGCATCAATAAAGCACTTCAAGTTGATGTAGTACCAAGCTTCTCCCCCTTCATCAAGGCGGAGTGAGAAATCCCAGCATGGGGAATAGGTTCCCAAAAGCTAGATCAAGAACCAGGGGACTGGCCCTGATCCCGCTGCTGGGAGCCCCATAAACAGAGAAAGCTGTGAAACTGACATTGACATTCAGAGGATCTAGGGTAGTACCATGCAGGCTACTGTGCTGTCTGTCCAGATCTGGTGAACTGCCAACAGCCCCGGTCAGATGTCTCTGTGGGTTCCTCTGTCATGAGCTTGACCCACTGGTTAATACAATCCCTCCACCCTCTCTTCATCTAGACTCCCAGAGTTTAGCCTAGTGCTTGGCTGTGGACCTCTTTGTCTGCTTCCATCAGTTACTGGATAAATGTTCTATGATAACAATTAAGGTGGTCACCAATCTGATTATAGGAGAAGGTCAGTTCAGAAACCTTCTCCTCTATTGCCTGGAGTCTTAGCTGGGGTCATTGTTGTGGACACCTGGTAGTTTCCCTGGTACCAGGTTTCTCCCTAACCCCCAAATGATGACCCTAAAAAGATATCCCTTACATTACTTTCCCTTTCACCCACTCCCAAATTGCTCACTCTGATTCTTTATGTCCCTATCCGCACCTTGTTTACCCAGAAGATCTTTTATTTTCCCTTCCCGGGGAATTCCATGCTTCCCTCTTTGGGCCCTCCTCATTACCTACCCTTTCTGGGTCTGTGGATTGTAGTCTGGTTATCCTTTACTTTACAGCTTATATCTACTTATGAGTGAGGATATACCATAATTATCTTTCTGTGTCTGAATTACCCACTAAGGATGATTTTTTTTCTAATTCCATCCATTTGCCTGAAAATCCCTGATGTCATTGTTTTTTACAACTGAGTAATATTCCATTGTAAATATATTACATTTTCTTCATCTATTCTTTGATTGAGGTTGTTTCCTGTTTCCTGTTTCTGGCTATTATGAATAATACTTGGGGAAGTAGCCTTGAACTAATTGGCATAGGAGACAACTTCTTCTTTTTTTTCCAAGACAAGGTTTCTCTGTAACTTTGGTGTCTGTCCTGGAACTAGCTCTTGTAGACCAGACTGGCCTCAGACTCACAGAGATCCACCTGCCTCTGTCCCCCAAGTGCTGGGATTAAAGGCATGCACAACCACCACCCGGCCAGAAAAAAAACTTCTTGAATAGAACACCAGTGGCAGAGACACTGAGATCAACACTTAAAAAATAGACACTCATGAAACTGAAAAGTTTTTGTACAGCAAAGGACACTGTCAGTGAGATGAAAAAGCAACCCCAAAAAATAGGAAAATATCTTCAACTCCACATCTGACAGAGGACTGATCTCCAAATAAAGAATTCAAGAAAGTATACACCAAAATACTAAACAATACAATTTCAAAAATAAGGCACTGATCTAAATAGAGAATTCTCAACAGAAAAATATCAAATGACCTAGTTGCACTTAAATAATTGTTCACCATCCGTCCTTATTTACCAGGGAAATACAAATCAAACTGACTCTGAGATACCATCTTATATCTGTCAGAATGGCTAAGATCAAAAACACTAATGGAGTTTATGTTGGGGAGGATGTGGAGTAAGGGAAATACTCCTCCACTGCTGGTGAAAGTACAAACTTTTATTTTAGAAACTGATATGGTAGTTTCTCAGAAAATGTGGAATCAATCTACCTGAAGACCCAGCTATATCAATCTTGGGCATGTACCAAAAGGATGCTCAATCATACCACAAGGACACTTGCTCAGCTATGTTCATAGCAGCAGTTTTCCTACTACTCAGTTTTAAATACATACACAGTTAGATTCCTAAGCACCTCAAAACCAATATAAACATATATAACTTTGTTAAGCTGATCTTACTCAAGTTCTTTTTCCCTTCTTGACATTCCCCAAACTCTAGATCATGATAGATTTTGGAGTACCACTTCAGGAGAAGATGCTAAGGCTCCTTAGAATCACAAATGAAGTATCTAAATATTAGACCCAGTAGACGCTGTGTGAAATCTAAGGTGGGAGTTTGAGTCTCACTACATCAATAAATCTGTCTCTGACTTTAGTGGAGCTCTCTAAAATTATAATCCCATAAAATTTAACAACAGACATTCTGAAAGTACTTAATGGAACTGGTATCCTCACAGAACACTCTCAGGTTATCATCACCACTGACATAATGTTATCTATCATTTAACATTATTATTTGTCATTTTCTACTATTTCATAATTATTTCTATGTTTACCATATCTCCAATAATTTCATATTCATCCATGAGTCAGACTTTGTTTATAGTGGACTGAGGGACTATGTTGCCGAATTATTTCAATGCAATTGAAGTCACTATATGGAGTAAGGGGAGAAGTATTTGTTGAGTAGGAAATTTTTAGCATTTGCATTGAAAAGGTAGTAAGACAAACTCAAAATATAGGTTACATAACCCAAGCTAATCTATTTCTCAGAAAAAATCTAAAAAAAAATAACATAAGTTTGCATGTAAATATTGTGCTTTTCTATGAATAAAAATACACGTCGAACAGCAAAGTCAGAAGGCAGGTGCTCTCAAGTTCTGACCTAAACTCCTTCCCTCTTCACACACTGACAATCCTGATAATATTCCCAGTCTGAGAATTAGACAGACACTTGTCTTTCCCTTCTTAGTATTCTTAGTACTGGGCTATACAACACTCATTTGGGAGAAAAATCTTCCTGACAGAAATGTTTTTACTGTTGAGTTCACTAAGTGTAGGAAGAATGAGGAAACTGAAATATACAAAATCAACAACACCTCCATTTATAGTCAAAAACAATTTTATCAATCAGCCTATACACATGAAATGCCAATTTGATGGAGATTCTAACACTGACAGAATGTTATCACTATTGGGATTTTATCTTTGGTTATATGCCACTACTTATTTACATCAACTATCAGTTAATATTCAGGTCTAATGACATCATAGATTTCATTAATACCGACTACCCTTTGACTGCCAAACCATGGAAGAATCATACAATGATGACTGACTCATAGCATCATTAGTTTGATTAGCCCATCTAAGACTATGTATCCAGAACAATGAATTTATATTCTTTAAATTGAAGAGAATGTGTAGGTAAATTTGTAACACATGAAAGGCAAGGTGGGAGTAGCAAGTTAGTCTCACTGTTATTCTGTCCAAGTACTTGGACCCATCAGAAAGCTTTAGTCTATCTATACAAAGCTATAAGAATGCTGTGATGCATATAAGCTTTTGCAATATTTGAGACCTATAAGTAGGGGCTACTACTTGGAGAAGTTCTCTTATCCATAGCTAAGTCTCCCAGAGTGAGATGATTTTACTTCTTAGGACAATCTTCTTAAAATACAAAAAAACAAAAAGCACAGTGAACCTTAGCAAAAAGTATTACACCTCTTTTGTACAAACCAGTGATGTGTGGTGGTCTCTGGAATCGTGACAAGATGCTCCTCATGGGCATCTTGTTCATGCAGCTGCCTGAACGTGATTCACGTAACTCTGAACAACCCTTGCTGCTGATCGTGATACACAAATCTGATTCATTTCACTGACTCCCAATCAGTTTCTGAGTTTTTTCCCTTAGTTTCTCATTTCCTAAGTTCCATATCTCCTGCCCTTCAAACATGCATGTCTATAACCCATTCAGTTTCCCTCTGTCCACATTAAATTTATTTTGTTCTCCAGAAAGTGGGTCATCTCTGACTTTTCTCTAGTTTCTAGACTGCCTTATTTTGGCTTTGTTGTTGAATATTTTCATTCTGCCCTGCTTTGAAGAGCCCTTTACTCTGCATTTAAACTACATTTTGCTTTTGCAAAACTGAAGAAATGGTTTTCACAGTTTCCCTTTCTGATGTCATTCAATGTCCTATTTTGGAGTCTTGCCTTTTTCTCACGATGTCAAACTATAACAAGTCCAGTTCTCTTTATAGAAAGTAAGTGCAATGAAAAAGATAACAATTAAGATTTTAATGTTTCAGAATATGTTTTTTAAATGTGTAGAGCTTGAAGTTCTTTACTAGACATTTGTATAGACAGAAAATTGGCAAATGCTGTTTTCCTTATACTTGTAATGGCCAGAACATAAAAGACATGTTATGTATTTTCTATTCTCCCACTCATTCTGATGCATTCCTTCTTTGTACCTGGCAGAATGCACTAGTGATATTCCTGTCCTTCTAGTCTATTTTATACTTGTCCATGCCTATGTACACTCTTAGCCATACACCACATTCCCATCCCACACTATATGATAAAGTTATGTAGAAATGAATCTACATACATTTTGCTTTGTTTCCCACACTGACACATACCTGAAGAAATACTTGTTTAATAAGGTAGAGGCCAGGATTTGAAAAGTATTTTAGGGTGACTTTAAAACTACTCCCTGAAATAATGTTTATTAGAATATTATATATAAATAATCGTTTATAATGTTTATTAGAAAATATACATGTGTGTGATATTATTGTAAAATTAGTATTCAAAAGCTAGATAAGAATTTAGCTCCTGTCAAGATATTAATGTATTGGCTTCTTATTTAACATCAAGTGCTAAACACATTTTATCTTTTGCTTTCTTCATATTGAAACATTTAAAGATAAATTCTAACTTGAGAAACACGTGATGAATAAAATTTTGATCACTGATGATAATTATTATTAACCACAATGACACCTGATTACTCATTGAGCCAATAACTTTTTTCAATTCTTACAAAATAATCATTAGCAAAAACTATTTTTAGAGGAAGCATTTGAAATGAAATTTAGAAAATTTATATTGTTATAAATTTTAGTGACTTCATTTCGATCAAGCCTTTAGTTACACAAGTCACAGCCATTTTGGGACAACTAAACTAGATAGGGAGAAGTGTTTGACAAAACTATGATACAATCTGCCAAATATACACCAGGGAAAACTTTGCAGGATATTTTCTTTAAAATAGTAATGTCTTCAACAGAGGGTGCTGCTGAAGTTCTAGTGGTATTTTTTGCAGAAAATCTCATAACTGTCATAAGAAAACAACAATAGTAGCACAGATCTCCAAAGCAATCTTGAGCAAGAATAATCCGTCTGTGGATTTTACACTTCATGATTTCGAGTTACATTACCACAGGCTATGGCATTCAAAGCTTCGTGGTACAAGTATAAAAACAAGCATTTATGCCAAGGAAACAGTATCACTCAGGCATATACAGTCAACAAAAATTTTTTATCTAGGCTTATGAAGTTTAATTTTAGAAACTTTAAAATGTTATAACATAGTATCATTATGATTTGATATTTTCCAATACCAATATGCAGCTATGTTAACCAGAAGAAAAACATATTAATTGCCCATTTGAGTGTGAAGAAATAGCCATGCATTAAAACAAACAAACATAGTCTTTTTTGCACAGGCTGCCAAGACAGCTTATCAAAATATGAACACTTATAATACTGTATTTTGTTCCCTCACTGAACTTCTTGGCTGAACCTTAATATGAAAATCTGCATGCTCAATGTTCATTTGTATGAGAATGAACTTTTTCCCAGAGGACCAAGAACCCAGACTCTGTTTGGAAGCAGGCACTGTCATTTGAAATGGGACCAACAACCCACATCCTCTTCAATAATTTGTTCTGAGAATACTGTTCATCCATGGTAAGATAATTAATTACGCTCTCATTTCATACTCTTAATATTACCCCAAATCAGATAATAGCCTGCCTTTAACACTCGAAACAACAGAAGTGAAAACCAGAATAAACCCCTATGTGTAGACATTTTATGGTTCTCATTTTCGTAGACATTTCATGGTTGTAATATTCTGAGGTAGTGCCTCATATCATGTAAATATGTATGTTGAAACTATTGTGACAGATTCATAGTAGTCAAAATTATGTGTTTATTATTAAAACACTCTACAGTAGTCGTGCACTATAAACACAGTACTAATTTTTGTTAAGTATACTTTTTTCTACTGCTTATATTTACAAGATTTTGATAAATGTGTTGATGTTCCTAAAAATCTAGCAACTATTTTCCTGATTATCTTTTGATTAATGTGGATTTATTTTATGGATTTGTTTTCATTGGAAATTTAGTTTTTGAACCTTATTTATTTTATTTTGAGATTGCATATAGTTATAGCACTTTGTGCTCTCCTTTTCTACTTACAAATCCTCTCAACTCTCTTTCAAATTCATGGCTTGTTTTCACTAATTGTCACTTACATGCACATAGAATTGTGTGCGTGCATGTATATTCCTCAAAATACCCTGATTTGTCTGCATAGTGTTACTTCTATGTATGTTTTTGGAACACAACACTTTGAATCTTATTTTCACTTTTTTTTTTGTTTAAAAGTTTTTTTTTCTTTTTGCATACCAACTATAATACCAGGTATGCCTCCATAGGGAATACCTCCAAAAAGCCAGTTCATGCTCTAGGGATAAATCCTGGTCCCATTTTCAGTGGCCCCACAGACTGCTTAAGCAACAGAACTTCATCCCATTCAGAGGGCCTAATTCAGTTTTGTGCAGGCTCCTCAGCAATTAGCCCAGAGTCATAGACCTACTACAAGCTCGGTTCAGTGATCTCTGTAGGTTTTCCCATCATAGTCTTGACCCCTTTGCTCATATAATCCCTTCCCCCTTTCTTCGATTACATTCCAGAAGCTCAACGCAGTGCTTAGTTATGGGTCTTTGCTTCTGCTTCCATGCTGGCTGACAATTAGGGTGGTCATCAATCTGATTACAGACAAAGGCCAGTTCAGGCATGTTCTCCACTATTGCTTGGAATCTTTGCTTTGGGGTTCATTTTATAGATTCCTAAGAATTTCCCTAGCATCAGGTTTCTCTCTAACCCCATAAAAGCTCCCTGTATCAAGATCTCTTTCCTTGATCTTCCTCTCTGTCCATCTCTCAACTCAGCCATCCAATTCTCTCATGTTCTCATCCTTATCTCCTTCATTCCCCCATGTTCCCAATTTTTTTCTCTTTCAAGTAAAAATTATTTATTAACATGTGATCCTGTGCATCGCTCATTCATTTCCCTCCTTCTCAAGTCACTCTTTATATATAACAAACAATAAGCCACATTTGAAAGCCACCAAATTTCTAAATTACTACCAGGAGTGAAAACCTTTATAAGTTTTATTTATTTATTTATTAAAGATTTCTATCTCTTCCCCACTGCCGCCTCCCCTTTCTCTCCCCCTCCCCCAATCAAGTCCTCCTCCCTCATCAGCCCAAAGAGCAATCAGGGTTCCCTGCCCTGTGGGAAGTCCAAGGACCACCCACCTCCATCCAGGTCTAGTAAGGTGAGCATCCAAACTGCCTAGGCTCCCACAAAACCAATAGGTGCAGTAGGATAAAAAAACCATTGCCATTGTTCTTGGGGTCTCAGTAGTCCTCATTGTCCTCTATGTTCAGCGAGACCGGTTTTAACCCCATGTTCCCAATTTTATCAGAAGATTTTTATCTATTTCTCCTTCCCAGGGGCATTAATTTTTATTGAGAATATATTTTTTCACATAATATATTATGATTGTGGTATTCCCTTATTCAGCACCTCCCAGATCCTTTCTACCTCTTCACTCACTTAGATCCACATCCTTATTGCTCTATCTCATAAGATAACAAAAGGCATCTTAAAATAATAATAAAAATAAGATAAAATAAAAACAAACTATGCTACATAGGATAACACCATGAACAAAGAAGCAAAAAAAAATAGTCAAAAAAAAAATAACTGGAAACATTGAATTTTAGAGCTTCATGAAACAAAGGAATTTTTCATTTACATCTTTATTTGTAGCATAAACAATAAAAAACCAGCATCCAATATTTGGGTTTAATCTGAAAATCAGAAAAGCAAAGCAGCCAAGCCACTAGAGAAGTCTTATTGTTACCAAGGCTGGGCAGCCACAGACTAAGTACATTAAACTACCAGAGCATCTCTCTCCTCTCATTTAATATCCCCTCTTGTGCAGGGATTAAAGGTGTGAGTCACCATCACCTAGATTTTTTTCTTCATTGATCTTCTATAGCCCAGGGTAGCCTTGAACTCACAGAGATCCATCTGCCTCTCTCTCACAACAGAAATTCACCATGGGGGAATTCATATAATGAAGACCAAGTCTTCCAGAGTTTACAGGAGAGGATTCCTCAAGCTTCAGCCCTGAAAATGGGTTCCATGCCTGTTTTTTTCTAGGTTCAGGCAACTGTTACTGTCCATAAGCCATGTTTGCCTCATACAAATTTCAGAACCTCTAGTCTAGTTGATTTTCTTTTAACTCTTTGCTTTAGTTATAATTGTTATTAAATCTAAGGACCAACAAGAAAATCCAGCACCATATCCCATCTCAAGCAGTTTAGCTTCATGGTATGTGAAAGTCTCTTTTTCCAAATACCTTTATGTTCTTGGGTTCTAGCCATTAGGAACATCAACATACAAGTTGAGAACACCGCATTAGTTATTGTTTTGTTGTTGTGAAGAGATAGCATGGCAATTTATTTAAAAATAATTTAACTGGGGACTTGCTTGCAGTTTCAGAGAGTGAGTCTGTCAGTGTCATGGCAGAGAGCATGGCAGTAGGACAGGCAGGTCCTGCATGGTCCACCTTAGTGACACGGCAGGTACTACAATTCTTCCTAAACAGTCAGCCCACCAACTGAACCCAAGGATTCAAGTATATGAGCTGAGGAAAACTTTCTCTTTCTTTCTTTTTTCTTTTTTTGATGTAAAATATCCAACATTTGTTTATTGATGAAACCTTTTAACATTTATGTCAGAATTTTATTTTATTTATTTATTTATCCCACAGGGCAGGGAAACTTGATTTCTCTTTGGGCCAATGAGGGAGGGGGACTTAATTGGGGGAGGGGGAGGGAAATGGGAGGGAGTGGCCGGGAAGAGTCAGAAACTTTCTCTTTCAAACCACCAGAAAGGCAATTGCTCGGGCCAATGGAGGTGAGGATCATAACAGGTGGATCAAAATAGTAAATTTTAAAATTCAAACACTTGCCAAATTACTTCAAACATTGAAACCTCTTATAGTATCATAATATTTAAGTTCTCTGTACTGATAAGAATGGCAAGTCAATTTAAACCCTAGAATCTTTGCTAAACAGAACAATAGAAATGTTATTGTATTCTTAAAAATGTGAAATTCTTTTATGAGTGAATAAAATACATCCCCTTTTCAAGTTTGGAACAATGCCTAAAATGTTCTTTATTATACTTTCTGTTAATTATATAAAGTGAATGTGACACCTACCTATACTTTAGAAATATGGATACAGTCATTTCTAGTGTCTCAGTTTCTGGACCTGTTAAATTTAGCTTCATTTTGGTATTTTAGGAGTCTTGTTATTTTAAATTTACTGCTTAATTTGTTACTAGTGTTGACTTCATTTTCAAAATATTAGCATTCTTATTTTGTTTTATTTTCAATGATTTTAATCTGTTACTATTTTTCACATTATCACCATCATCATTATCATTATTATTATCATTATTATTTTTGCTATTTGAGTACACAACCCATTGGTTTTCACATTCTATGCAAATACCCTTTTGTTGAATGGTTCTCCCAACGTAACTAGGAATATCTTTTCATTAGTTTGATATCAAAGTTAAACTGTAGATTTGATTGACACATATACATTAGGAAACTTGGAGCCAGATAATTGTTACTGTTTTGTTTACTCACAAGTGAACCTTCCTTGTGCATTTTGACTGAACTCTGTCATCTATTATTCTTTTCCTTTTAATTAGTATGCTATTTATTTCTTCTTGCTCTTGTAACAGAAGCCCACAGTTTACTTCTAGTTCAGATGGTAATACTCATGCCTTAATGATTAAATGAGTATGCTACTGTTTGCTGACATAGAACATGGGAGAGATAATGAGCTCAGATATGACTTTCCTACCTTCCTCTTGCTGTGTTCCTCTGCCTTCTCACAGTTTTCCTTACTATTCTAATTCTATTCCTTTGAATGTTTGCATGGAGTTGAATTATAATAGCTGTATAATTTACATTGATTTCAGGATCCAATCCCAAGCAGCCTTCCTTACTTCAAAGAAAATTGATTCAAAGTTGCTTCAACCAAACCTCCTAGATAAGTTGTCTTACTTTCTCACAATGTAAAGATAGGGATCAAAAGAATGGAAAATGTGATTTCTGCTGACAGAGAAATCTGACCAGAACTGCAGCATCTTGAGTCTAATTACTTAGCATTGCTGAGAAGATCAGGGCCGTTGCCTCCTCACTTCCTTTATTTATCTGCCTTGACAAGGTTGCTCTTTTTCAAATTACACTATATTTTTAATATTATATATTTTAAAATTTTTCTCTTCACATCCTTCTTCACAAAACTTTCTCAATTTTATTCTACTTACATATACATTCAACTATCATATACATTCAACTATTAATGAAAGTGATAACTCTTAATTTTGGGCAGAATATAAAGCTCAATGGAAAAACATGATGTTTTCTGTTTATTACTTAACTACTTCTGATATTTAAAGAGAAGACATAGCCGGGCGATGGTGGCGCACGCCTTTAATCCCAGAACTCGGGATGCAGAGGCAGGAAGATCTCTGTGAGTTCGAGACCAACCTGGTCTACAGAGCTAGTTCCAGGACAGGCTCCAAAGCCACAGAGAAACCCTGTCTCGAAAAAACAACAACAACAAAAAGGCATATATTGAAGAATAACATGTTATATTTGCCTCCCTATATAAAATTTTTATAATGAATTTAGAATTTAGTTATGACTTCATGATATTAAACAGTAAGAAAACAAACATTCATTATAGAAGGCATAAGAATTCAGCATATCAAATCTACATATTATCCATATATCATATAGGGACACTTTACACAAAAATCAAAATCACTGTAGCTCACTAACTGTATTTAGTAGTTATGTCTTACATAGCTGTATGCAAAATACTGGGATATTTAAAAGCCTTTTGCTTGATTCTCATTATGAATTAGATTTATCGAGCTCCAATTTAATAACAAATGAGTATAGAATATCCATTCTGCCCATTTCTGTAGCATTTAGATTTTTGTAAGTGATGCCGAACATTTCCTGGGGCCTCCTGAATGGACAATATGGTATTTTTCTGTTTCTCCATTTACTTCTTTCTCTGTTTTTGCTCTCATATTCTTTTACTTATTCTTCAACTAAAACTTTCATTTCTGTTCTGTAATGATTAACATTTATTCTAGCATATGCCTCATTAAAGCAACAGATGAAGCAATATAAAGCAATAATTGTAGAGTGATTCTCCGCAATAAAAATGACCCTGCCTTTAGGATATGCTTCTAGGCTTATTCTGGGCAGACTGGAAATATCTCCTCTCGCAGTAATTCCTTTCTCCACACAATTAGTCACCCACTTAGTTATTAACATAAAGACTTTCTCTCATCCAAAACATTATTACCATCACCAATGCCTGTGTTAAGCTAGAATGTATTTGAACTACATTTGAGTATTGTAGCACAAAATGCAAAGAAATTATTAGGCAAGGGGCTTCAGAAAGAACAGTTTCTCAAATGTTGCTTCTCAAAGAGAATTTTCTGGTTTGTTTTGTCTTTCTCACATTTACTCTCATGATTGCCCTCCACAAAATAACAAATACGAACCGCCAGGTTTTTCGGTGTTCTAATCTTGGTTCTCACTGTGTTTACTTCCAAAATTAATTGACAAATAACTAGAATTTCATCTCACCATTAGATTCCTATTCTTGAAAAAAATCTTATAAGAAACTCAGAGCTTTTTCAGTGTGGGTGCCACAATGTGTGTCTTGCACAGATGCTTATGTACAACTGTATATGTGCTACAGAAATAAATAAAGATTAAAGGTCTAAGTGAAACAATAAAGGGAAACTATCACAGTTCAAATAGATATAAATATGTAACCATTAGTATGTGACACTTGCTTGCTGTGGCTTTAAATAAGTCCAAATAATATACAGTCACCTTTCCATTTTTAATTCTTGAAATATTATTTAGTGCTTCTTACCTTATTTATTCTTAGACTGAAATATTTTATATTTTATTTATTTTTTTATTAAAAATTTCAACCTCCTCCCATTTCTATCCCCTTCTCCCCATTCCCCCCTCCCTCTCCAGTCCAAAGAGCAGTCAGGGTTTCCAGCCCTGTGGGAAGTCTAAGGTCCTCCCCACTCTGTCCAGGTCAAGGAAGGTGAACATCCAAACAGACTAGGCTCCCACAAAACCAGTACATGCAGTAGAATCAAAACCCAGTGCCATTGTTCTTGGCTTCTCAGTCAGCCCTCATTGTCGTTCAGAGTCCGGTTTGATCACATGCTCCATCAGTCCCAGTCCAGCTGGCCTTGGTGAGCTCCCATTAGATCAGCTCCACTTTCTCAGTGGGTGGGTGCACCCCTCGGGGTCCTGACTTCCTTGCTCATGTTCTCCCTCCTTCTGTTCCTCATTTGGACCTTAGGAGCTCAGTCTGGGTCTCTGTATCTATCTCTATCCATCGCCAGATGAAGGTTCTATGGTGATACGCAAGATATTCATCAGTGTGGCTATAAGATATGGCCAGTTCAGGCGCCCTCTCTCAGCTGCCCAAAGAACAAGCTGGGGACATCTCCTTGGACACCTGGGAACTCCTCTAGAGTAAAGTCTTTTGTCAACTCTAAAATGGCTCCCTTAATTAAGATGTATACTTTCCTGCTCCCATATCTACCCTTTCTCCATCCCAACCGTCCCATTCCCCCAAGCTCCCCCCATCCTCCCCTTCTCACTTCTCTCTCTCCATCTCCCTTTACCCCCACCGCACCCCCACCACCAATCTTCCCATTTTTTTTTCCTGGCAATCTTGTCTAATTCCAGTATCCAGGAGGATAACTATATGTTTTTCTTTGTGTTCACCTTCTTATTTAGCTTCTCTAGGATCACGAATTATAGGCTCAATGTCCCTTAATTATGGCTAGAGTCCACTTATGAGTGAGTACATACCATATTCATCTTTTGGGGTTTTGCTTACCTTACTCAAGGATAGTGTTTTCTATATCCATCCATTTGCATGCAAAATTCAAGATGTCATTGTTTTTTTACCATTGAGTAGTATTCTATGGCGTATATATTCCATACCATTTTTCCACTGAGGGGCATCTAGGTTGTTTCCAGGTTCTGGCTACTACAAATAATGCTGCTATGAACATAGCTGAACAAATGCTTTTGTAATATGATAGGGCATCACTTGGGTATATTCCCAAGAGTGGTATTGCTGGGTCCAGGGGTAGGTTGATCACGAATTTCCTGAGAAACCTCCACACTGCTTTCCAAAATGGTTGTACAAGTTTGCATTCCCACCAGCAATGGATGAGTGTACCCCTTTCTCCACAACCTCTCCAGCATAGGCTATCATTGGTGTTTTTTATTTTGGCCATTATAACAGGTGTAAGATGGTATCATAAAGTTGTCTTGATTTGCATTTCCCTAAAACTGAGAAGCTTCTATAAAACAAAATACACTGTCATTAAGACAAAAAGGCAACCTACTGAGTGGGAGAAGATCTTCACCAACCCCACAACAGACAGCGGCCTGATCTCCAAAATATATAAAGAACTCAAGAAAATAGACTTTAAAATGTTAGACTAAAACATTAGATACCTGCCAATTCAGTAAGCATTAATTTCTCCCCTTTTATTGTAGCTTAATGTATACAAACATAAACTGATAGATAATAAATTTAGATAAACCATTCTGAAATATACATATACTCACACATTTGTCATTATTTACACATCACATATAAAATTACATATACATATATGTATATATAATAATAATTTAATGTTGAATAAAAAGTCTTAATTATAAACAGCTTCTAGGGATGGAACAATGCCATACTGCTAGTCAGCATTTGCTGTTCTTCCAAAGCACTCAGGTTAGTTTGCTAGCTCACAAATGGCTCCTCACAACTTACCTCCAGTTTCACAGAATCTGTTGTTCTTTTTTGACCTCTATGCACATGAGTAAGAGACATATGCAGACAGAAATGTACATATACAGTGTCAAAATAATTACATCTTTAAAAAGAACTCGGCTTCATTTTAGAGATAAGTTTTGGTCTTCTTTTTATTTCTTATTGTATTTTGATATCAATGTCTTAGAGATTATTTCATTTGTTTGTGTTTAGAGAAAATTCCATTAGACTCTTCTTAGGCATAACTATGCAGATGACAGTCCAATACTGCAAATATCAAAAGGTTAATAATATAAAGTCCAGAAAAGATTATCTCTTTCCTCTCACATTTTGCATTGAATTCCAAGAGTAAGGCATCACATCTCTTCTGTACTCGGGGAAGGCATGTCAGCTGCATCCCATAGTTCACTGGTTACATTTTCTGCTTTTTCCATTATTGCAAGACTCTACATTTTATGCCTTGACATAAAAGGAATTTCTTCTCTTTCATTTTCCAAGGAAGTTTTCTCACATTTTGAAAGTTCTTACTGGCTGCCTCTTCAAAGCCCCAAATCCTTCTAATGGTGTGTTCAAGGCAATTTTGACTTTCATTAACACTTATCTTCTAAAGTCCTTCCAGCTGCTGCTCAATGCCCCTTTCCAATACTCATCTCTCTGTCAGGCATTTGCAACAATTTCAGCATGCTGAGCTCAAACTTTGCATTAGTTATTTATCCCTGAAGAAGAAGTCGCTCAAAATTTTAACAGTTGTAGACAAAAATCACTTAGTATCTCTACCAGTTTTCTAGAATTTCCATACTAAACAAATAATAACAAATAATGGAAATTTATTCTGTCATATTATATCCTAGGCTATTATGAAGTTCAGAAACTCCAAATAAACGTATTAGCATGTGAGATTCTTTATGCAGAAATTGAGATATAGTGGATGTGTTGCCTCACTCAGCCTGTGATGTTTTTCGCCAATATTTCATGTTCTTTCTTATGAAGCCTTATCAAAACAATCTGAGCCAAAATCCTCACACCATCTTCTTCTCTATATATTTTTTTTATTTCTCATCAGATAAATCCTTGTCACTGAATGTCATATTTAGTGTAACTCCTGAAGAGGATGCTGGTTGTTTTTGTCAGCTTTTCAGAAAAGGGAGTCTTAATTGAGAGAATTCCTCCATAAGGCTGTCCTGTCAGCAAGTATGTATGATATTGTACTAATTAATGATTAATACGAGAGGGCCCAGCCCATTGTGGGTGATGCTACCCTTGATAAGGCATTCTGAAGTTTGTACCAGTGCTGAATGAGTAAACAATGAGGAATAAACCAGTAAGCCGTGTTCCCCAGTGACCTATTTTTTAGTTCCTGTCCTGATTTCTGGGGCAGTTGCTTTTTTATTATGGTGTTTCACCATAGCAGTAGATATCATAACTATGAAAATTACACAAGGGTTTTAATTGAATTTCATTCACAAGGATACGTTTTCTCATAATTACATGATAATAAATATTTTTTTTTAATTAATGCCCTTCATAGGTTCTAGAAACATAAATTTTGGAGGTTATCATTAAGCACTACATATATTCTAACAAAGTTTCTGAGGACCGGGAAAAGATGAGAATTTTTGGACTGGGCATTTCTGGTTTAGGATTTCCAACATTTCTCAGCAAAGTGCTTTATCGGGACTGTAGTTATCTGAAGTCTTGATTGAATTTATATATGAGCTTTCAAGCAGATACACATTACACTCTGGAAAGGAGCTACAATTCCTCATTATGCTAACTGTCCAACAGAGCAAATAATAATGTCCCAAAGAAGTAAATAAAAAATAATAACAGGGTCACCATTGTATTTTATATCCCATGAACATAATTTGTGATCATCTGAGATCACTTAAGATAAAATTCATGATGAGCATAAATTAAGAAAATATTAAAAAGGAGTACAAGTATCAAAGGTAAGAATCTTTGGTGTCCCTATTCTGTTTATTCTAGAATGAATCTCAAATTTCCTTACTATTATTTTTAAACAATCTAAATAAAATCTAAATTGATATAATTATCAGGATTTAAGGTATAATTAGGGAAGATGTACAATGCTTCAAGCTACTTAGTGTCCTGAAGACTTTTAATAGCATCTTATTATGGAGCTTGTCATTTTCTAGAGTAACTTAAAAAGTGCCAAAATTCACCTGATATAACCTATATCACAAACAAAAACACAACATTGAGACCAATCTAGTTAATCAACTAAATAGAAAAGAAAAGTCTTGATAGTTATTTCTGAAAAAAATCTACTGTTTTATTATTACTATTAAAAGTACAGTGTAAAATTACAATAAATATTTTTGGAGAGATGCATGTGTCCTGTTAATTAAACATCCACTTAACCATATTTCAGATAGGATTAGTTGTTTCAAATACATTTGGTGATTTGACATGAAATCTGTTAAGTGTTTATAAACAGAAACTGATTAACTGATTAGCAACCCCAGAATGCTGCAGGGTTTGCCACTGACTATGCACAGCTGCTGCTTTGACTCCACAAGCAGAGACACAAGAGGGTTGAAATGCCACAGAGCAAAGAGCGTAGCTCCTCTAGGTCAGCTGGCAGAACGTTCTCAACAAACATGTAATCTCATATCTCAGAACATGTGGAATTCCCTGGAAGCAAAATTTGATTAAATTCTTACCCTGTGAGGGATTTTTTCAAAATAAATTATATCATACTCGTTGTTAATAATAATAATCAGGCATATACCTAACATCTCTTTGTTATACTTACAAATATAAGTATATATGTGTGTTTGAATAGGAATGAAAATAAATGTACCTGAGAAATGTGTATGACTTATAAAAGCAATTTGATAGCTATACTAGACATTTAAATTTTGTTCTATATGTTTTGAATTATTTATATTGAAAAGAAATTTGTCACTCTACCCTTAATTAAGGTATAAAATAAAAGTTATGATTTTATTGAAAATTTTAGGAAAAGATTGTTCTTTCTTGACTGTCTGTATTTCATTAGGACCTTTATATGACATTTAAGGTGACACTCACATCCAGAAAAACCGATAGCAAAAGTAAATGTTAACTAGTTTTCATGATGACTGAGAAAATACTCAAATTTTAGCAAGTTGTAAGCATGGAAGAGTGTGATTCTATCAATCAACTTTCAAATTTGAAAACAGAATATTTATGTTCAGCTTTGAGTTTCTAACATACCTCCTCCATTTTTTAAATTTTGTGGATATTTTTAATNTGTGTGGGAGCATGGTATCTGGAGTGGCTCAGCTGATGGAGTCTGGGGTTAACCATGTGGCTTCTTATGCTTAGTGGACCACGAAGCAGAGAACTAGGGCTCCAAGTGCTGCCTCACCTCTGCCAGCCACGATTGCTATCGCAAGGGCTCCCAAAGGCTACATACAAACCAGGAACCAGGCATTCCAACACCCAAGCCTATGGGAGGACATTTTATTTTATTTATTTATTTTTTTATATATACACACACACATATATATAATACAGGTATTTAGACTTCACAGATATACATATATTATATAGATATAATACATAATATATAGTTACACTGTTAATGCACATCTGTTCATAATTTATATAAACATGTTATTTATAAATTTAACATAATTGTTCATCTTAAGTTTCATTTAAAGGTCCATTATTACTCATTTTCAAGGTCCTTAATATTCCACTTTTTGTTTTTTGACACAGGATTCCTCTGTGCAATAACCCAAGCTGTCCTGGAAGTAACTCTTGTAAACCAGGCTGGCCTCGAACTCATGGAGATCCACCTACCTCTGCCTCCAAAGTGCTGGTATTAAAAGTGTGTGACACCACTGTCCAGCCTCTTAATGTCCAATTTATTAATGTGAACTTTTAGTTTAGTTTGAAATATATATGTTTGAATATTATATTAAATATGTATAATATTACTAATAAACTACATAGACTTTATTTTCAAGTGTTTCCTTCATTCTTTTAAACTATTGCTTATTCTCTTTTGTACTGCTAATTTTTTTCCAGTTGTGTGTTGTACTGTAGTACATGGGACTTTTCCACAGAAGCAGGTGATACATGTGAACATGTCTCTCCACAACTTCCTAACCTACCTTACTGTAAGCTCACCCTCCTTCTTGTCTGTTTTTATTCTGGTTGACACTTTCACTTCATATTTCTATGTAAATTTATTTATCTATAAAATATAGGAACTACAAATGTAGAAAATGTGATATTATCATTTATGTGTGCATATGTTACATTCATAAACCCATTAGTTCAATACTAGTTTCTCATTTTTATTTATGTATATGTGTCCCAGTCTCTCTGTGTATAACACATATGTGTAAGTGCCCATGCAGACAGGAGATGGTGGTTGTTACCCTGGAGCTTGGGTTACAAGCAGTGGTGACACACTTGATATGGACGGTGGGATCCATTCTCAACAACAACAGCAGAATATTAACCTCAGAGTCAATTTTTTCAGTCCCCTAGTTCAATATTCTTAAAAATAATACATAGCAAACAAATTTAATAATATTACAGTCCACAGAATTACATATGCTTTCACTTTCATAGTATTTGTGTCATACATGAGTAATAACTTATGCTCTGGTATTTATTAGATAATTATGAGAAACCAGAAAACATAGTAGGCATTAAATTTTAAAATGGTCAGATATAAAGTTTACATTTCATTTACGGAGTTTTAATCAAGAGTAGACTAGTCATTAATTGTATAATTTCATAAAATGTATGTGTTTAAATACATGTATGTTCAACTAAGTTAATAATTACTGAGTTTAGAGTCTTAATCTTAATCTTAGTCTTGAACAGTTTGACTTTAATCACAGTCTGCTATGACTCCAGACATAAAAATGTGTGTGCAAATGTATTCTTGTATTATCAAATTTTTCCACTCTGCGCATCTTAATTAGATGACTTACTATTTAATTCATTTGCAAAGCTGGTTACCTGAAACATTACATAACCCTGGGGTTATGAGCCACATGTACAAGTTGTGGCAACTTCTAATGTCAACAGTGTACTCCCCAGTACTCCTTACTCCTAAAATAGTTGCAAATTTAGTTGGAGGGTTCGCACAACCCTTAAAGGGAAAGTGTGGCTATCTGTCCTCCTGGTTGATTGACTGTCTATAAAGTCAGTGAAGGGAATTCCTCACAGTCTTCTTCAGGTTTACTTCATCTTTAGAATGTCTCTTGGTAATCAGTAAATACCTTACCTGGATATTCTGGTTTATTTAAAGAAACAATTTAGAAACTGCCCAAAGGAAAAGATGCTTTCGCCAAGAGTTGACAGCATAGGGTGTTTGTTGTGTGACTCTGTGAGAACACCACCCTTCTCATACCTGTGTGATGGCTGTTCCTCTGAGAGGGCAGCGGGTTCTCTTAGACACCAGCTACTTCTTCAGTTCCCTGGTTCACTAGTCTTAATAGCAATTTAGTGTTAAAACTTATCAGCGTTTCCTGTATTAAATATACTCTAAAGTGAACACTTATTCCACAGCTGAGTGTTGCCATTTAATTTTCATGCAATGTGTGAGAATGAGTGTGAGTTCCCTCACATAATTTTTCCCCACGACTAAATGTTTCGTGAAAATCCCAGCTGGAGACATCATCCTGAAATTGACTGATAAAAGAGAACAAAAGTAAAAAAGTGTGCATTCGCTTTGTAAGAATGAATTCTAGGGTTTCTGTATCTGTAAAGATTTCCTGTCTTCCTGTCTGCTTTTACAGATGGAGGACATAAAATATTTCTCACATTTAAAAATTATCATCAAGATGTGGTGACTAAAAAAAAAATGAGGAAACGAAACTAAAAAAAAAAAGATGTGGTGACTTATGCCTACAGCACTCAGAAGGTTACCATATAAATACAATATCATACATTATAATATATAAATATATGAGAAAATAGATTCTTCTTCATACAATACATTCTAATCCCAGTTTTCCTTCCTCCTCTCCTTAAAACTCCCCCACACCTGCCCTCTACTCCAGATCCTCAACCACTCTGTTTCTTCTTCAAAAAATAACAGGTATCCAAAACAAGACAGCCAAGCAGGACTAAACAAGATATAATAAGACAGGGTAAAACCTTTAGTGTCTAGTTTGGACAAGGCAACCCAACAGTAGGAAAAGAGTCTTGAGAGAAGGCAAAAGAGTCAGAGAACACACCTGTTCCCTGTTAGGAGTCTCACAAAAACACCAAATTAGCAGCCCTAACAGAGCACCTGCAACAGATCCATGCAGCCCCTGTGTTTACTGTGTTAGTCTCTGTGAGCCCGTGTGAGCTCTTCTTAGTTGATTTGGTAGAATATGTTGTTATGGTGTCCACCGTTCCCTCTGACTCCTACAGTCCTTCCTCCCTCAAGAGGTTTTGAAGAATCAGGAGAGATACCAAATGGAGACCTCCAATTTAGACTCTTTTCCTGAATAAATGTCGAGAAATTGACAATCTTTTTCTTAATCTTAGACATTCTGACTGTGATGGAATAAAAACCTCAAATTTATATTGATTTACATTTCGTTAATTGATAAAAATAATGAACAAATTTTGAGATAGTTCTTACCTGTATTTATTTTTTTTTCTATGAGAACTCTGTGTTCTGTTCCATAGCCAATTTTTAAACTGGGAAGTTTTTTATGTTATTTTTACACACACACACAGACATAGACACACACACATATACACTCTTTTCTCAATTGATCTTTTTAACTTAGCTCAGTTTTATGATCTTTCTCCACTAGTCGATAGTTCGCCTTTATTTTTAGACAAAATGATCCTATTTAGAAAATCCCTACCTGCCTTTATATTATGTTGTGTGTTTCCTATGTGTCCATCAATTTCAGATTGTGTATTAAAGTTTTCATACATTTGGAGGTGATGTTTATGTAGGATGATTAAACTCTATTTTCATTTTTCTATTTGTGTACATCTAGGTTTTCAAGAACCATTTGTTGAATATTCTGTCTTTTCTCTAGAGTAAGTTTTTGGCAATTTGTCCAATATCAGAGGGCTATAACTTATTGAACTTCCGTTTGGATCTTTTGGTCTACATATCTGTTTGCATGCTAGGAGCATACAATTTTCTCGCTATATATTTGCAATATATACAGTGAAATCTGGGATAGTAATATCCATATTAGTGTACTTTTAGATTAGAACTGTTTGGCAGTCTCGTATCTTTGGTGTTCCATATAAGTTTTATACATTTTTATATTTCTGTGAAGAATGTGTGAGTTTCTCTACTGTGTTTTCATTGGATCTGCCGCTATAACAATTTTACAGGTGAACATGACATTATAAATAAGAAAGGAAAAGACCTTGAGATAAGGGGAGGTTTTCATTGTTCATCTAGGTGGGGAAAAAAGAAAATGTGGCAATCACAGTGGTAGGAAGATAGATACAGAACAAAGGTATATGGACAATATAACCATAGCTATCCTAAGATTTGTGTGACCTATGAGACTTACCTTAGATATATCTGTTAGATACTGGGAAAAATGAGGGGAAAGGTCCTTCCTTGGAATTTAGAGAGGAAAGAGAGTATTGGTAATATTTTGTGCCCTGACCTCCAGACATATAAATTAAAAATAAATTTTATTATTCAAAATAACTAAATTACTACTGATTTTAACAGCACTAATTGGAAACTAATGCATCACTTAGTCACTCAGTTTTATTATTTTCTTCAAGTCTCAATAGTCATTCACAGGCTTTTCTTTATTTGTTTGTTTCGTACCAGCTCAGCTTATTATGTTGAAATAATATTTGTAGCTTCTCAACTTTTGTCCTTGAATCTTCACCTGCACTTTCATCTCTGTTTTCTGTCAGGAAATTGAATAGTGACTTGAAAAAGCTTTCAGAGTTCTAATTCCCGCCCCTCTCCAGAGNCTCCCTCCCTCTCTCTCTCTCTCTCTCTCTCTCTCTCTCTCTCTCTCTCTCTCTCCCTCCCTCCCTCCCTCCCTCTCTCTCTCAGCAAGCTCAAATAAATCACATACAGGTCCTCCTTTTGATCCTCACTTCAACACACGATGATTTTAGAAGTCGCTTAGTCCTTCTCTCTGTAAGTGACATAACCTAAGAACAATCTCTAGATAATACTTCTCATGAAACCTGCAAATATAGATACCACTTCTCATCAATGAAACTTGTTTTTACAGGAAATAGAGATCATCACAAAAACGCATTTAGACACAGTGTAGTCCATCCCCAGTGGTTACATCTCCAGCACAACTTTTGCATCTAAGGTTAAGGAACATTGCATAAGAGGAAGCAGAATGATTGTTACAGCCAAAATACAAAGAAATCCTTTGTGAAGCCATGCCTCTTATAAAAAAGCTGCATAGATAAGACCAGAACAAGAGCACTATCAATACAGAAACTAATGCAGGTCTCATCCCTAGACAAATAACTGCAGGCAACTAATGCGTGCTGAGAGAGGTAGAATTGCTAATACAGCACAAAATGATTAGCTCTAAAACCATATAGCCAGATTTTTTAAAAAAATTGACTCAGTTGATTGTATGTGTGTGCATACATATAATAAAAATGGTTATTTACTTAAGACTGATTGCCATTAAATAAGTTTAAGGGAAGAGACTTACAAGAAACTAGAATGGAAAGGGAATGGGTAAAGTGGTATAATTGTTTATTGACTGTTACACCATGTTTGGTTGATATTTCTGGGGGTCAATTGCTTTCTGAGGAGAAAAAAAGAGCAGTGGATCTGGGAAAATGGAAAGGCAGGGATGGAGAAGAGTGTAGAGAAGGGAGGCTGCAGTTGGGAAATATTGTATGAGAGAAGAATAAGCAAAAATAAAATAAAAACAAAGTAGAATCAAATACTTTACCAGAAATCTGGTAAAGTAGATCTCATATCTATCACATCCTCTACTTCTCTATACAAACTCTTAGATTGATTATTAAATTTATCTTCATATCCTGATTTTTTCCCTCTTTCTCCCTATAGCCTAACTTGACAAAAATGAAAGGCAGTTTTAAAATTAAGGAAGATTGCACTGAATCTAAAATTGCTTTTGGTAAGATTGCCATTTTTACTATGTTGATCCTACTTAGTCAAGAGCATGGGAGATCTTTCCTTTTTCTGGTATCTTCTTCAGTTTCTTTCTTCAAAGACTTAAAGTTCTTGTCAAAAAGGTCTTTTAATTATTTGGTTAGCATTACTCCAAGATATTTTATGTTATTTGTGGGTATTGGGAAAGGTGATGTTTCTCTGATTTCCCTCTCAGCTTCTTTATCCTTTGTGTATAGGAGGGCTACTGATCTTTTTGATTTGATCTTGTATCCTTCCACATCACTGAAGGTATTTATCACCTGCAGGAGTTCCCTGGTAGAGTTTTTGGGGTCGCTTATATATAGTTTCATATCACCTACAAATAACAAAAGTTTGACTTCTTGCTTTTCACTTTGAATCCCCTTGATCTCCTTATGTTGTCTTATTGTTATAGCCAAACCTTCCAGAACTATGTTGAAGAGATATGGTGAGAGTGGAAAGCTTTTTCTTGTTCTTAATTTTAGTGGAATCACTTTGAGTTTCTCTCCATTTAATTTAATGTTGGCTGTAGGCTTGTTGTACATTGCTTTTATTATATTTAGATATGTTCCTTGTATCCCTGATTCCTCCAAGACATTTATCATAAAGGGATGTTGGATTTTGTCAAATGCATTTTCAACATCTAATGAAATGATCATATGTTTTTGTCTTCTTTCAGTTTATATGATGGATTATATTGATAGATTTTCATATATTGAACCAGTCCTTGTGGAGACATAGAACTAGCTTAGAGTGCAAGCTCCTCTTGGGACAGATGAGACGAAGTTGGAAAATGGTTGCTTGCCAAACAAAGCAAACTTTCTCAGCCCATTTCTCAAACATTCTGTCAAAATCTGTACCTTGGATAAGGAAGTGGCCTTTGGGCTCAGTTTTTCACACTCTACCAGTTACTAAGGGTACTTTGCTTCTGTATACTTTTTGCCTTGTTTCTATGTACTTCTTTTCATTTTTTTTTACTTCTTTTCATTTTTTATTACTTTTATTAACTGAGGTATTGTTTCTTGCATGGTGAGGTAAGAGTTTCTCATGATCATGTACATGTGTAAGGGGGGAGGTTAGATTTGAGGTAATGCTTTTTAGTTTGTATTAAAAGCAATACAAAATAAAACTTGTTATGTAGTTGTTCATACTCTGCATCCCCTGTGTTCTGATTTGCCCAAGACCCTTACCCAGGAACCCCAACACACTAGTCGTTGACAAGAGGTGACTGATTAGGGAATGAAGCTGACTTGATTATGGTGGATGATTTTTTGATGTATTCTTGGATTTGGTTTGCCAGCATTTTATTGAGTATTTTGAATCCATGTTCATGAGTGAGATTGTTCTGTAATTCTCTTTCTTGGTTGAGTCATTGTGTGGTTTTGGTATCAGTGTAATTGTAGCCTCATAAAAACAGTCTGGCAATTTATATTATTATTGTTTTAGTGGAATGTTCTATAGATGTCTGTTAAGTCCATTTGATTCAATACGTCTGTTAGTTCACTTATTTCTCTGTAAGTTCCTGTCTGTTTCCTGATCAGAGAGTGAGTGTTGAAGTCTCCTACTATTAGTGTGTGGGGTTTTAAGTTTTAATAATGTTTCTTTTACATATATGGGTAATCTTAGATGTTCAGAATTGAAACTACAGCTGTAGTGTTTGTGTGTTTTCCTTCTGCTTGTGAAGAGTTATCTGTTGCCTGTGTTTTTGTGAGTGTAGTTAGCTTCCTTGGGTTAGGGTTTTCCTTCTAGTACTTTCTGTAGGGCTGGTTTTGTAGATACATAATGTTTAAATCTGGTATTGTCATGGAATATCTTGTTTTCTCCATCGATGGTGAATGAAAGCTTTTGCTGTGTATAGTAGTCTGGGCTTTCATCTGTGGGTTCTTAGGGTCTGCAGCACATCAGCCCAGGACCTTCAGGCTTTCATGGTTTCTATTGAGAAGTGGGGTGTAATTCTGGCAGGTCTACATTTATATGATACTTGATCTTTTTTCTTTGCAGCTGTTAATATTCTATCTTTATTATGTAATCCCCATTAAAATCCTAACACTATTCTACCAGACCTTGAAAAGAACAATAATCATTTTCATATGGAAAAATCAAAAACCCAGTATAGCCTTGGGGGTGGGCAGAGGAAGGTGTGCATAGGGAATGGGAGGTGAAGAATCAATGAAAACTTGGATTGGTATGTATAATGAAAAAAAAAAGATAGTTTTCCTTTAAAAATAAAAATAAACAAAATTATAAAAAAGATGACAATAAATAAATAAATAAAATTAAGGAAGAACATATTGCAATCGCTGTCATAAAACATTCATTTTTTTTTAGAATTCAACACATGTTCTGAAAATTTTCACTTACAATATTAAGGTGAAAACATCATAAACGATATCAAAAATGTATTCATATAAAGAAGATCTCATCATGATGACAAAAACTTAATTGTTTTTTATAATCAAGTTGTATCAAAACTGAGTTCATTACACTGGAGTCAGAAGGACTATCATCAAGGAAACAAGAGGGTAATTTTGGACCATTCCAGGAGCAATGGCATGTTTCTATAATATTAAAAAAAATGTGAATGAGTCCTGGAACTTTTAAAACTAGTATTGTTGTTCCTCAAAAAATTAAAAATAAAACTATCATTAACATGATCACACTAATTGTCTGTACATATATAAAATATGAGTGAGTTTAGTCATATCTTAGCCATATCCATATTTATTTTATGCAAAACAACTATTGTGCAGTCAACCTTAATGCTTACCAATAAGTAGCTAGATAAGAAACGTGTGTAGTACTTAAACAACTGAGTTTTATTTATTTTTAAATAATAATGAAATCATCATGTTTTCTAAGAAAAAGATAAAATTAAAGATTATCATGTTAAGTAAAGTAAGCCAGATAAGAGAGGTATTTTAGTCTTTTGTTGTTGTATTTGTTTGTTTGTTTGTTTTTTGTTTTTTCGAGACAGGGTTTCTCTGTGGCTTTGGAGCCTGTCCTGGAACTAGCTCTGTAGACCAGGCTGGTCTCGAACTCACAGAGATCCGCCTGCCTCGCCTTCCCAAGTGCTGGGATTAAAGGCGTGCGCCTCCACTGCCTGGCCGTATTTCAGTCTTATATGTATAATTTAATAGAAACAACATTGGTCGTTGAAAGTAAAAGAAAAACAAAAGAGATGTATGAGAGGAAATGGAGTAAGAGAAAAGTAAGAATAATAGAGAAGTTAATATGATCTGTGTACATTACACATATAACAAAAAGTCCTGGTGTACCTCATGTTTGTGTAATATATAAGGGTGAATGAAAATCATTTTTTTATAAAAAAAAACTCTGGATCAGTGTCATTGTCAAAGTTATCTTTTTAAATGACTCTGATCGTCATGAAGAGAATTACTGAAATAATAAAGTAAAAATAATTTTAAAGTCTGCTGTAGAATAGTAATACCACTAAAATAGAAATTTATAGAAACAAAATGAGCCATGTTAATCCTTAAAGATATGTGGTCCACTTATTTGTACACAGAAATAGTAAAATGAACAATATCTATAAAAATAATATTGACAATACATTAATCTTAAAATAACGCAAAATACTTGGAGAAAATTTAGGATGCACCCTTTCAATTAGTCACTGAATAATAGAGGTTGATCTGTTTTTGTGATTTTGACAATACATGTATAATTTTATTTGCATAAATATATAGCTTTTAAGAGACTATAGACTCATATCTGATAATTTTCAACATCCTCAACAAAACAAAACAATTGAAATTTTTGTACTTAACAATAGACATGCCAAAGTATAAAGAGTAAATCCACTGCATTCTTTTTATCTATTTGTTTATTTTAAGAACAATCTTTTCTTATTTTACATACCAATCCCAGTTCCCTCTCCCTCCTCTTCTCCTGCTCCCTGTATTTCCCACACCTCAGCCCCATTCAATCCTCAGAGAGAGTAAGGCTTCCCATAGGGAGTCAACAAAGTCTGGCATGTCACTTTGAGGCAAGACCTAGGCCCTCCTTCCTATATCTTTCTGGAGCATGGGCACCAAAAAGACAGGTCAGGCACTAGGTATAAATCCTGGTGCCACTGCCAGTGGCCCACAGTCTGCCCTGACCATCCAACTGACACCATATTCAGAGAGTCTAGTTTGGTATTATGCAGGTTCCCCCGTTGTCAACTCGGAGTCAGTGAGCTCCCACTAGCTCAGGTCAGGTATTTCTGTGGGTATCCCCATCACGGTCTTTACCCCTTTGCACATAGTATCTTTCCTCCCTCTCTTTCATTGGACTTTGGGAGCTTATGGTCTTAGCTTATGGTCTTAGCTGGGGTCATCTTTGTGGGTTCTTTAGGGAACAACAACAACAACAAAAACTGTTTTAAACAATCTTTTCTCATTTTACATAATAATTTCTGTTCCTACTCCCTCCTCTCCTCCCTAACCCCTCATCTTCCCCCATCCCACCCACCATCCATTCCTCAGAGAGGGTAAGTATTCCAATGGGGAGTCAACAAAGTCTGGTACATAACTTTGAGGCAGTATCAATGCCCCCCCCCTCTATATCTAGGCTCAGTAAGGTATCCCTCCAAAGAGAATGGGCTCCATAAAGTCAGTTTAAGCACTGAGGATAAATCCTGTTCCCACTGCCAATGGCCCCAGAGACTGCCTTAAGCTAGAAACTTCTGTAAGGCAAAGGATACGTCAATAAGACTAAAGGGCAGCCTACTGAATGGGAAAAGATCTTCACTATGCCCACATTGGACAGAGGACTGTTTTCCAAAATATATAAAGAACATAAGAAACTAGAATCATGATACCAAATAATGCAATTTAAAAATGGGGTCCCATGCATTCTTAACACTATACAAAGATCTACAGACAACTAAGGAAGTCTTATCTAGGGAAAACAACATGAACTGATTATCTAGTAACAAATGACCAATTCTGACAACATACGTAAATGGAGCACTGTTTATCCTAAATATGTAGTGTTTAGAAATATATAAGCATATATATATATATATGTGTGTGTGTGTGTGTGTGTGTGTGTGTTTGTAAATTAGCAAAAGACAGAGACCAGGATTTGAAAGGAAGAAAGGAAAAATATATGAAGAGTTTTCGGAGGGAGGAAAACAAAGAGAGAAATATTATAATTGTATTATAATCTCAAAAAAAGAATCAACTAAAAGTGGGAAATAAAATAACTTTCCTAAATAAGCTCTGTTAAGTAAAAAATATAAGGTTAGAATTTAGGTTTTCAGAGTACCATTTACATCTTTTTCTACTGTGGTGCATAAGTTGTCACAACCCTGAGAGCTGGGGCAGGAAGCAGAGGCAGGGACTAGCCATATAGGGACAATTCCGAAGCTGTCCCTTTGAGCATATACTTGCTAGGAGGAACCTTAAAAGTACTTGTGGCTTTGTCCCCTTGTTGGGTTCTTAGCAACTTGAGGGTTGTCTTTTCAGGGGAGAATGAGTACAGAGAACCAGACCCAGCAGGGAAGCACCCCAAGGAGCAGTTCAAAGAATGTCTTTCCTGGAGAACAGGACCGTCAGGAGAATGTTCTGACTTCTCTTTCTTTGTTATTTTCTAAATAATCACACTTGTCCAAGTGTCACTTGTGACTGAGACTGAGAACTGGAGAAAAGTAGGTGAGTCACCTGCACTGAATACCCTATCCCCTTCCCATTATCTCACCCCAGTTTCTGGAAGAAGTCCTTTAAATGGCCCTCTTCTCTATTGCTGTACACTCCCATCTTGCCACCCTTCCCTCATTCCTTCCATTTCTCCCTCCCTCCATCTTAAGCTCTTATTTATGAATCTGAAATAAATCTCTCTTTAAAATTTATCCTCTATCTTCCATAAATTATGTTGTTTAAATTTTTAGAAGAAGAAACAGATATAATGACCTGTCTGTCTCAGGGTCACTTTGGTGGTCACATGTCCAAGAACTTAGTTCTCTGAAAAATATATCATTCTAAAAGATACCCCAAAAGTCTTGCATCAACAGTATCTAAAATATCCAATCTAGTAATTTCTGCTTGGACTTTACACCAGGCTCCAAAGATCCTAGAACATGTGGAGATAGATTTCCTAAGAATAGGAAAATAAGAAATAGGCCCATTAGCTTACATTTTAGTAATCTAGGAGCATATTTTGCACTACAATTAAACTCAAATATCACTACTTCCCTTAACATTTTTTTTCTTCAGCAAGAGATTTAAATGTCTATTAATGATATAATAAAAAAGACAATTGCTTTTATGTTTAATAAAGTACTATCTATAATATTTTATTTATACAGTGTTATGCTTTCCATTTTAAGCTAGAAGATATAAAATAATTCTCACTCACATTAGTATTCCTGAGATAGTCTTTTAGAGAGAAATTCTAGGGACTTTGGAGTAAGTCATCAATTCATGAATACCAAGTAGATTCGGAGAAGAGTTTCTTAAGACCAGGCTGGCAGTAAAGTGCATGATTAGCTTTGTATGCTGTTAGGAAAGTTTGCTTGTACTTTCCATAGAAAAGTACCCTTTGTTCATCTCTTGCAGAATGTCTTTTGGGGGGCGGGGCAGCACTAAACTTAACAAGAACAGGGTTGTTTCCAAATCTCCTTCTGTAACTGTCTAGATAGGCAGGCACCCCTGAAGAAGTAAATTAACCTCTCCGTGTCTCAGTGTTCTCTGCTATGACCTTCTCACGGGGTTTTTGTGATTATTAAATAGACAGATTGCATACAGTCCTCAACACAAGAATAAAGAGATTTTTATCAAGCACCAAGTAAATGTTAAGTCATTGCCATTTGTGTAAAGATGAAATGTAGATATATTTTCCTCTAACATTACCTCCATAGACTCCTGTTTTTCCTCTCTAGTCTTTTCCCTTTACTCTCTTTTCAATTTATTTCTAGTTTCCTCCATTTCATTTTTCTGTTTTTCATTTTAACCTTTCCTTGACCTTGACTAAGAGACCATTTGTAAAACTTATGCAAACTATTTTCAAAGGCAGCTTTTATTTTCCTGATATATATATGTGGCATTTTAGTGCACATCATATGTGTATATTGTAGGGAGTAGACACATGTGAACATGTATATGCAGAAGCCTGCCACTTAGCAAGTAGAATAGCTTGGCTGTCAAGAAAGTCTCAAGAATTCACTTGTTGTTGTTTCTCCAACTCTGATGTTATCTGTACACTCCACAATGTCTTACTTTTTTACATGGGTTCTGGAGATCAAACTCAGACTTATTCATCATCTAAGGAACCTCTTTGCTAATAAAGCTATCTTCTCAGTCCTCAGAAGAAATGCTTTTAGATTATATCAATAATTGCAAACCAAGGCACAAACCTAAGACAATCAGCATGTACTGCACGCTTGTACTATTTCTCCATTGTTTAAACTCTATCTTCAGTACAACCTGTGACATGGACTTGCTCTTTCCATTGCTCTATAAAGCTTCAAACTTGCTTACGCTAGGAGATGTCCTTGTCCTTAGCAATATTTGATATATATCTAGTAAATTAAGCTTTTATGCTGAATGAATTGACAGGAAAAGCACTAAATTTTAACTTTAAAAAAAAATCTGTGTCTGGAACATTGTCTGCTTGGGATACAAAGGAGAACTTATTTGTGTTTCCTGAATGGAGTAATGATTATCTGCAATACACCAGGAAGATTGGTAGGACTTGACAATATTCTGATGAGCAGAACTAATTATTATTTTCCTTATTATCCTTATTTGGCCTACACATAAATAACAGGAAGTCACGGATTCTTATGGTGAGAAATATAATGAAAAAAAGAAGAATTCAATATGACTGTTTTTTTTTATAGAGTAAAAGTAGGACAACTTACTGCCTGAGGGAGGCATCTTTCCCCTAAGTAATATTCCCAAGCATTTGGAAATTATATCAGGCATACTTTTATAAATACCTGATATGTAGTGCACCAACTTCTAATGAAATAAAAATACTCAAGGTTGGTGATGAGTTAGTATTAGATTTGACCATATCCTGGCAGGTACAATTTATATGTTCCTATGCATTTCTTTCTAATAAAACTTTAATCTCACTTCAGGACCTAAAGAAGTACTTTAGAGAGGCAGTGGATTGTTTCTCACTGTTGTTCCATTAAAATAGTTTGTTTTTATTGCTTAATAGTAATAATTTGCCTGCTTAATTGACTTCTCAAGGACTAGTGGTGCAACCCGACTTGCAGCCTTATAGATTGTTAACCTCAAGTTGAATAATGCTTCAACAATTTGGACAAAAAGATCAAAGAGATTACAGGATCACATTTAGTCAACTGAAGATAGTTATTTGTGGCCAACTTATAGAAGATAGAAATGTTTAAAGTTGGAGAGGTACATACATACTTCTAGAACTAAAGATGTTTGTATATGTGATAAGTAGTTCATATTCCATCTTAAAGGTATTGTAAAACATTTATAGGAAAGGATGCAATATAGCTGTGATTTTGTTCATATTAATTAATAAATACTGCAGCCGCAAAATAGATGACAAGGAGATAGACAGAGACCAAGACTCATTAGTAAGTGAAAGATCACTTGTTATGAGATAATTCAGATTTTAAAAAAAGGCAACAAGTATAATTCATTGTTGTGGTAACTCTTTTAGTAAATAGCTTTTAAGATCCTGGCCCACTTTGGGTGTGGTCTCACACTATAAAGACAGATGAGAAGTGTGTGCCTGGCCTTCTATGCTGCTGCTTTCGGTTTCAGTTCCCAGTGCATGCAGAGGACTGTGGATTACTATCCTTACTGTGAGTTTATTCCAAATTAAGTAAACCTTTGTTATACTTCATTCGGGACAACTACACTTCACAGTTATTTGGAAGACTGTATCAACAAAAGTCCATCAAAAAATTTTGTCTATATTCCAAAGTAGAAAACATGTTTAATGGTATTTTCCATACAGGAGAGTAATATAGAACTTTAGGTGATATCAAAAATATTCACTTTCATAGCTTACATACTAATTTATTTTAAAAATTTAATGACACACTTGATTAACATTATAACCCCTGAAAGAATCATACTAAGTAACAAACTCAATTGTCTATGTGATCTTATGATCTCTTGCATGAGAGAAGCTTATAAACAAAAATAAAAATAGCATAAAAATTTTGGAAGGCAAGACTATGGATAATAGGGCCCTTAGAAATAATGTTTCAAACTGGAATGTAAGAAAAAATAATGTATAAACAGTACAATTTTGGGCTTATCTATATTTATGTTAAATATTCTTTCATTTTTTTTTATTGAGAATAAGAAAAAAAAAAGTTTCCGCCTCCTCCCAGCCTCCCAAGTTTCCGCCTCCTCCCAGCCTCC
>NW_026068057.1:4229944-4239453 GCF_014885135.2 Alexandromys fortis
CCTCTACCTTTTTGTTTGTAATCTCTAATTGTTTATGGCAGTTTTTCACCTCCTGCTTAAGGTCTTCTATTATTTTCATATAATTCACTTTTGAGTCGATTTCTTCTAATTCTTCTGGAGTAGGGTGTACAATTCTTCTTATTTCGGGATCCCTTGATTCTGGTGATGTCATGTTGCCTTTCAGGTTGTTGGAGGAAGTCTTGCATTGGCGCCTTCCCATCTCCTCCTTCAAATGGAGCCAGGAGAGGCCTGGTGTCTTGGTCCAGTCTTTGCTGTGAATGAGTCTCTGGGTGTATCTTTTCAGTGTAGAAGCAGGGACCGTCCCGTTGAGCTGGAACTCCTCAGCATCCAAACATGGACTACCGTCCAGATGGAACTCCTCAGGACCGCTCTGGGTGGGTTGTGGATGCAAGCCTGATGTCTCTCCTGGTGCTGGGTTCGGATCTCCTTGCTGCTTGTGAGGCTCATAAACAAAGGACCTACCTAGCTCGCTGCAGGCAGGCTAGTGGGGACAAAGGAGCTACCACCCTCCCGTTTGCCCTGCCGATTCGGATTTGGTCCTAGAGCCCGGACAGGCTGGGCTGGGAGATGTTATGTGGTCAAAGAGGGAAGGGAGTCAGATGGAGGGAGGGAGGGTTGTGGATGCAAGCTGGTTGGGATAGGAAGAGAGAGGGGGTGTCGGGCAGAGTAGCCCCTGAGGATGACCAGGAAGTGTAAGGGGGGTGTCTGAGTTCCCTGTCCCGGGCTGCTGCCGAGGTCAGAAGCTCACTCACCCCAGTGATGTCTCTCCTGGTGCCTGGACCGGATCTCCTTGCTGCTTGTGAGGCTCGTAAACAAAGGACCTACCTAGCTCGCTGTCAAACTGAGATTCTTTCCAAAGCAACAAGTGCTCTTAACATTTGAACAGTTTCTCCTGTCCCTATTTTGTAAAACTTTCACTGTATACTGCATAACTGTTTGTTTTTTGTTTTGTTTTGTTTAAAATTAACTTGAGGCCAAATAAGCATACCCAGAATATCTTATTCTGGCTATAAGTGCTTAGCAGCTGTCAATCAATAGTCAACTGATGCTATTTTTTCTAAGCTTCTATTTATTTGTGACTACAATGTAGAAAATTACAAAATTGTGGTTATGGGGATGAGACAGGAATGGTATATGTGAAGCATTGAACACAGAGCTGGTACATACATCATGTACCTAGAAAATATTGCTATAAATCATTTTTCTAACTATTCCATTATTAGAAGTCATGGATCCAGTGCTGAGTAACCTTTAGAAGGATGCATCTGTCAGGCCTGCTGAGAGCCAAGGGCAATGCATGTTTGCTACATATATTTGCTGTGCTACCTTCCTAATGGAATTCTAGGAATTAAAAAATCAAAAAAGGAATTCCTTTTTATATTAGGTAGTACCTGAGGAAGCCCAGACTAAGAATATACTAATGACTGTCAAGAGATGTCAGTAGGACAATCTGTAAATAAGGATCGGTTACAGATAGAAATTCTCACATGTTACACTGGAAGTTCACAGGTAGAGAGTTAGTTCAGTTGCGTGCAAAAGCAGAGGCTTCCTTTCTGCCCTGCCATACTGTGTGAGAATCAGTCATTATGTTTATTGTCCTATGTATTCCAGATGATTTCTCCAGTCCTAAGTGCCACATACATGTTTAAGGTCCAGGAAAAACAAAGTAACAGATCACAGGAGCAGTTTGCATTCCATTTCTGTCAAAAAGCAGCACCTTCTTGAACTTCTGGGGCACTATTTTCCATCTTGCCTTGTTACCTGTTCAGATCTGGGAAACAGCAGGAGTTTCCTCATGCTTGGATGTCATAATAACATTTAATTCAGACAACATTAAAATCATCTAGGGGGCTTTATAATGATGATTTCGATGTCGAGTCACTGAGGTGGGGTATTTGCTGCCTTAAACTAAATAGGTGTAGCATTCAAGAGTTACCAGAATACAAATGCCATGCTTCTTAGGGTGGCACAGCAGAAACAATGTGATCACTCAATTTGCCCCACTGTTAGCAGAAAAATAAAGGAATATTGTGTAAGCATTTAAATGTGTCTGCTAGCAGGGGTACACACAAAACCTGGCAAGCAGAATCTGATTAATCGGGTATCTGGATGGGATCCCAGAAATGGACAGGGACCAGTTCCTGAGACAACTGCTTAATGAATTTGGTAAAGGGGAAATCTGATCATGAGACAGACATTTAAAAAACAATGGGAGCATGCCCTTTTATCTAATGTGTTTTAATAGCTTCCTAACATTTTTATGACTCTAGAAAGTTAGGTAGATTACATTTTTTTTTCTAATCAATCAGAGATCAAGTTCAATATATGGGAATGAAGAGGCGACATTTTGTACATGAATATGAGAGTGACCTTGCCAATTGAATGCTGTAGAAAGGAATGCACAATCAGACTTCACGTGAAATGTTGTTGGTGGACTGAGGAAGAAAATTTTGAGAAACAACTAGACAGACGGGAAACAGAGGAGGCGATTTTAAAAGAACATGTGAAGCCTATGGTTTGCTTGTTACTGATAGTCTGAAATAACACAAATTAGAATTCATCCACCACTGAAAATATCAGAGTTATTGGTCAGGGAGACCACAGAAGTCTTCAAAGCAGCACCAGCAACTGCCATTGCTCTTGGTTGCTCAGCGTAACTACATTGTAAGACACTATTGCTGAAGAGACTACACATTTTAGTTTGTGATAATAGAGAAATTTATCAAAAAAATGGAACTATATTCTTCCTGTTGGCCAGTTTTCATAGTGCCAGAGGGTGATTTGCAGACTGGTACAAGAGAAAAGAAATCAGTTTCTTACTTAGTCTTTAGTCTGTGTGCTGCAGTATTAACCTGCCAGACAAAAAGTGTTTGCTAAAATAATAAATAAATAAATAAATAAATAAATAAATAAATAAGTAAATAAAAAGTGTTTGCTGGTGGAATACTGACATGACTATATGGTGTAGCTTCATACTTCCTAAATAGCTCTGAGGATGAAATATGCCTTTCCAGGGATCATGAATTCTGGTCACAAGCCCGTTGCTTGGGAACTCATACATCATCCTAATGATTTGGGATGGTCTTCTGTATACATGTTGCTTTTATTGGTTAATGAATAAAGCTGTTTGGGCCAATGGCATAGCAGAATAAAGACAGGTGAGAAATTAGAACAGATATATAGAGAGAGTAGGCAGAGTCAAAAAGACTCCATGACCATGTAGCTGCTGAAAGAGAAGGACATTTATGGAACCTTACCAGTAGGGCACAGCCTTAAGGCAATACACAGATTAATATAAATAGGTTAATTTAGATGTAAGAGTTAGGTAATAAGAAGCCTGAGCTAATAGACCAAACAGTGTCATAATTATTATAGTTTCTGTGTTATTATTTTGGTCTGGGCAGCTGGGAACAAAAGAGCACACTTCTACTACATCCCAGGATAGGATTACACTTGATATTTTGTTATATAAAAATGACAAATTGCCTTATAAATATTTATGTTTACACACATAAACCCTGGGAGTTCCTAACCTTGGTCAAGGAAGCTTTTTTTGTAGTGGCCAGGAAATGAACAATTTTTTTTACACTTTTCTTTCTTCCATAAGATGTAAGACCACATATATTCTTAGAAAAAGAGAGAATTGGTATAGAAGTGAAGCACGGGAAAGAAAGGTAATTGAATATAAACAGAAAAGCTACTCAGGAAAAGATGCACAAGATCATACACATAGCCCAGAGTTTGGAGGTATTCCTCAAATGTGACTATAACATAAAGTGACGATGCAAATTTGTATGTTGGTGGAGTAGAGTCGGGAATCCCAGAAAACTAGTTCTATTAGATGATCACATGTGTAGAACCCCTCGATGTTATGTTTAGAGTTTTGTAACAAGTATCTTTTGATTTCACTGTCTTTTGCTTTGTACTCTCTAAATTCAATCACAAAACACTGCAAATAAATCATTGTAACTAGGGTGATCTCAGAAATTTTGTCCAATGTTCTGATATTTAAAGTATAAATTGTGGTAAAATGTCAAAAATAACTATTCAAATACAGTTGGCATACACGTTTGGATCACAAATTTGGTCAAGCTTGGATAACAGATTTTGTTAGAGAAGGATGTCTAATAATGTTTATTTTGGCTCATCACTTGATGAAAAAAAATGAAGAGATATCAGAATAAAATATATTAAAACTTTAAAATAATTTCTTCAGCTTAATAAATTTTACTAGAGAAACAGGATTGGATTGCAAACTGGTAACTAAACCCCAGTGGCACTGCAGATCATAAGTGCATATATATATATATATATATATGTATGAAGTAAGGCATGTGTGGTCTATTTATGTGTGTGTGTGTGTGTGTGTGCTTGTGTGTGAAACAGAGAAAGAGTTGATTGAATGATTAGTTTCTGTGGTGCTGAACAATTCTGAGTATATCTTAAAAGATGATTTACAATTATCTTAAATTTAATGACTTGGTAGACCTGGGCATTTCGTCATAATAAAGCATTAATAGGAAATTTGCCCAGGAAATCTGTAATAGAGTTTTAGCTTGCTGAGAAAAAATATACATGCATGAACTCTCTGGCAGTTTTCTCAAGGAAGACAGGCTATATAGGTCTGTGAGGAGGAAGCAGGCCAGTTCTGGGAACAATACAAGTAAGAGCCAAGGCTGATGACAGAGATGAAAGGGTGACACCTGCCTCCAACCAGATGATTCCTCATCCTATCTCCTAGAACCTACAAATGTGACCTGACTAGGTTAAAGCAGCTGGAGAAAACCATTAAAAATCTGAAGGCAAGATAGCCTTGTTTGTTTTCTCCAGGAGATACATAAAAATGTAGCTTTGTTTGGGTAATATGAAAATCATTAATGATGAAGAAATCAAATACATGGAAAATAAATGCTGATTGCTTCATGCATATGAAGTTTGTTGTCTCCCACAAAGAAGTAGGCAAAATGCATGGAGACAAATTGAGAGTCCAAACAGTAAAATGAATATTATATAACCATATGGGATTGATCCATCAATTTAAAAAATCTATGAATGTAAGCTTTATATTTAAAAATATTATCTTATTTTCTTAGTTAGAAAATTGTATGTAGTTTTAGTTGTAGTAAAACTTATTCACCTTCTTTTCCCTTCCCTTTCATCACTCTGGCCCATCCAGCTCTACTTTCTCAAACTTCTCCTATGGTGCCCTACTCTCAAATTCAGAGTCATTTTATATATACACACAAATGTGTATATTTATGCAAGTGTGCATACACACACACACACACATATATATATATACATACATAATATAACATATACATTTGTAATCATTTATAATCATTAATATAATCAATAATAATTTTTGGTTTGTTGTATATATGATTTGAAGGTGAAACCAATAAGTGACCTCATCCCAAGAGGAGGCTAGTTATTCTTATCTCAACAGTTGTTAGTTGTTTGGAGTTCTTCATCTAGGGGTGGAGCCCATGCAGCTTTTCCCCTTTTACATTAAACACAATCATTGACATTGTGCATTATTCCAGTCTTGTTATCCATTTTTTAAGAGAGGCTGTTTCTTAACTGACAACCCAGTATTCTGACTCATAATCTTTCAATCCCTTTGTGATAGGAAATAATCACACAGAAACTGTATTCATTTTAAACACTGCCTGGCCCATTAGCTCTAACTTGTTATTGGCTAATTCTTACATATTTTTTTTAAGATTTATTTATTTATTTTATGTATGAGTGCTCTATCTGCATGTCCACCTTTATGACAGACGAGGGCATCAGATCCCACTATAGATGGTTGTGAGCTACCATGTGGTTGCTGGGAATTAAACTCAGGACCTCTGGAAGAGCACCCGGTGCTCTTAACCACTGAGCCATCTCTCCAGCACCCTAATTCTTACATCTTAATTTAATCCATTTCTATTAATGTAACGTCACGTGACTGTGGCTTACTGGCAAGATTTTAACCAGTGTCTGTCTCAGGCAGGAGATCCATGGTTTCTGCCACTCTGCCCTTCTTCCCAGCATTCAGTTCTGTCTACTCCACCTACCTAAGTATTGTCCTATCAACTAGGCCAAGGAAGTTTCTTTATTCATTACCTAATAAAAGCAACACATAAACAGAAAGACCTCCTATACCACCCTTTCTTACATGACTTTCTCTAAACTATAGATTTAAGAGTTGTGATTTAATGTATTGGCTTCCTCAGAGCTTTTATTTTCCTTTCCTTTCTCTCTCACTCCCCTCCTCTCTCCTTCTCTCACACACAATCTTAAAGGAAATTGAATGACTTGGGCTAACATGTTCACTGCAAGAATCATAGAGTAATAAGAATCCTTGTAGATGGTGTGAGAAACCTCCTTTCAAATGGTTAGTTGGAGTAGGCCAAATACTTCTCGAAATAATATAGATTATGGGTGCAGTTCTATTTCTCTCCCAGGAGTCAAGGGTGGCCCCCTCTTATTGAATACATAACACACTTTAGACACCTGACCCTGATGACTCATCTGGATCTGATATGAATGCATCTATGGTTCTAGGAAACAAAATGCAAGCTACCAAGGGAAGGAGCCAAAAAATAGCTCTACCTAGTTAGATCACCTATGAATTATGAAAGTTACCAGCATGGAAAGATATTCATAAAGGTGTAATATGTGACACTCGCATGGCAATGGCAACACTGAACTCTCTAATTAGACTTGAGGCCCTCTCATGATGAGGGAAATCTTCCTTGGTACTGGAAAGCTAAACAACTTCTGGGGGCTAGTGAGGACCTTAGAAAGAGTTTACCACCTTTAGTGTGCTAGACCAATGAAATTCCTCAATAATATATATTATATATACTATATATATATATATATTATGTGTGTATACATATACACACACACACACATATATATGAGAGACAGACAGACAGATAGATAAATGCAGCTACCACTCTTCATCAATATAAGCATTTTTGCAATTATGGAGATTTATTTTATTTGTATTTCTATGTGTGTGTGTGGGGGTGTGTCTGAGAAATCCAGAAAAGTTATAATCCTTGTTGCTGGAATTACAGATGGTGGTAAATTGCCTGGTGCATGTTGGGAACTAAAATTTGTCCTCTGCCATAGCAGCAAGCACTTTTATCTACTGAGACAGAGTGTTCTTTACAAACACCAGTGGAATGTTCAGAAATAGCTTAATTTTAATGAGAAGAGGATGATTATATTACCAACCATTCTATTATATTTAAATATCCTTTTCACTCAATTAATTAAAATTCTGAAATGAGAGTATTTTATTTTGGGACACATAGACAAGACTCTAAAATTTTAAGAAGTACTTCTTCTAAATAATGCATTGTTTTCTACAATATTATGTGCTACCGTGACTGGTGCAGAATTAAACGTAACCCCACCTGCAATGCAGTAATGGGGGAAATAGAACACAATATTTTAATATACCTGATACCATAGTTTAAATATTTTTATTAACTTTATATTTTACGATGCAAAATGTTGATTGGCCTTGGGAAATACCATCACCAAGTATCACTTGCCCACCAAAAATTTGAGATGAAGCTTGATACAGTTTTAAGACTGTTTGTCTTCCCCAGATCCTGAAGCAAGAATGATAGAAACCAGACGGTTGGTGCTTCTTCTCATAAAATGAGGGTTGCCTCTAGGTTTGTGTAAATGTCAGATGAGTGATTTAGATTATGAGGGCATGCATTTTTCCAGCCTAACAAAATGCTTCAGAGGTCATTTTTCCTAATTGCTCTGGCATCTTTGAAATATCATACCATTTTAGCACTCTCCTCATCTATAAAATGCTGTGATACATTTTCACAGCTTTATTCTATATTTGGCCTTTTAAAAGCAGTATGCTTTATGGTCCATCAAATACATAGTGGTAGTAATCACAGATGGTTTGTTCATGGTATACGCTATGTTTAGGGCCTTTTATTTGAGTTTTATATGCTTAATGCAAAAAATAAATAAATCAAATGAATGCTAAGTCTGGGAAATGCATTAATGATAGAAGAAAAATATAATATACTTAGATTAACTTTTTATTCATATATATACCAATTTTTTCTATTTTCTATGCTAATGTATAACTACTTGAAACATACATATATCCATTAAAGAAACATAGGATTTTCCCCTGATCTTGTGAACAGTGAAATCTAACTAAGACTGAGGACAAATAGGTAAGGTTAAAGCTACCAATTCATATTTCCTAATCAACCTCTGAAACCCAATGACAATGCATTTAGTATGTCTTCATATGTTTATTTAAGGTATACAATATACAAAAGTTCTTCATATAGTAAGAAAACACACATTTGAGGTACACAAAAAAGTTCTTCATATAGTAAGAAAACACACATAAAAATAAGTAGGCCTGTGACTTCAGAGGAACTCTGAAGGACAGCCTGTGACAGCACAGAGAGGACAAAGATGTGTGTGATCAACCTTCCAGGTGGAAACACCACTCTCTAAGCCCTCAGTACCAGGGCCAAACCCTGCCCCCCCCCACCTACCTCTTCTTCTGTAGCAAGCCAGCAGGCAAGCTTCCTTCAGATATTCTCCATCAGCACCCCTACTTCATCCATTGGATCCTGTAAGCTACAAGTTGCACTCTGTCCCCTAAACCTTCCTACTCTGTGACTTCAGAGGAACTTTGGAGCATAGGCTACACCTGCACAGAGAAGACCAAGAGAGGAACTTAGGAGCATAGGCTGTGACTGCACAGAGCAGACCAAGTGAGACCTCAGTGGCTCCCTGAAACACAGACAGCGACAGTACAGAGCAGATCAAAAACAGATCCCAACGACATAGACAGCAGCAGAAAGTATTGAATGAAGATACAAAGACACTGCTGGCACCAACTGGAGGAAGAGATAGGTAGGCACCAATGCAAGAATACATTCAAGAGTACTTCCCACTTTCTCTTCAATCAGGTTCAGTGTGTTTGGACTGATATTGAGGTCTTTCACCCACTTGGACTTGAGTTTTGTGCATGGTGATAGATATGGGTCTATTTTCATTCTTCTACAGATTGACATCCAGTTTTGCCAGCACAATTTGTTGAAGATGCTCTCTTTTTTCCATTGTATACTTTTAGCTCCTTTATCGAAAATCAGGTGTTCATATGTTTGTGGGTTAAAGTCAGGGTCTTCTATTCGATTCCATTGGTCGACTTCTCTGTTTTTATGCCAATACCAAGCTGTTTTCAATACTGTAGCTCTGTAATAGAGTTTGAAGTCAGGGATGGTAATGCCTCCAGACGTTCCTTTATTGTATAAGATTGTTTTGGCTATCCTGGGTTTTTTGTTTTTCCATATAAAGTTGATTATTGTCTTCTCCAGATCTGTGAAGAATTTTGATGGGATTTTGATGGGGATTGCATTGAATCTATAGATTGCTTTTGGTAGAATTGCCATTTTTACTATGTTGATCCTCCCAATCCAAGAGCAAGGGAG
>NW_026068057.1:4240137-4284203 GCF_014885135.2 Alexandromys fortis
AAAAAAAAAAATAAAAAAAATAAAAAAAAAAGAATACATTCAACAACCTAAAAAGCAACAGGGTAACACTACATCCCACTGGTCATACAACAAGAAAACTTGATCATCCTAACCAACAGACACAGAAGAAAACTATTTTAAATGTAACTTTATGAGAATGATGGAAACCTTTAAAGAGGAAGTTAAAAATTCCCTTAAAGAAATGGAAGAAAAAAAAAAAACAAAAAATAGAATAAATCAATAAATCTCATAAAGAACCTTCCCCCCAGAAAACCAAGTAAACACAATCAGAGAGGTGAAACAAATAGTTCAGACAGTTCAAAACTTGAAAACTGAAATAGAGGCAATAAAGAAAACACAAATTGAGGGAATTCTAGAAATGGAAAATCTGGATAAATGAACAGGAACTACAGATGCATGCATAAGAAAAAATCTCAGGTGATGAAGATACTATAGAGAAGATAGGTTAATCCATCAAAGAAAATGTTAAATCCAACCAATTCAGAACACAAAACATCCAAGAAATCTGGTACATAAAAAGACCAAACCTAAGAGTAAAAGGGATAAAAGAAATAAAATAACTCCAACTCAAAGGCACAGAAAATACATTCAACAAAATTATAGAAGAAAACTTTCCCATCCTAAACAAGGATATCCCTATGAAAATACAAGAAGCTTACAGAACACCAAATAGACTGGACCAAAAAAAAATCCCCCCACCATATAATAATCAAAATGCAAAACATAGATAATAAAGAAAGAATATTAATAACTTCAAAGGAAAATGTCAAATATCATATATAGGCAGACCTCACAGAATTATACTTGACTTCTCAATGGAAACCATGAAAACCAGAAGGCCCTGGACAGATGTGCTGCAAACACAAAGAGACCACAGATACAAGCCAAGACTACTGTACCCAACAAAGCTTTCAACGACCATTGATGTAGAAAACAAGATATTCCATGATCAAAACAGATTTAAACAATACCTATCCACAAATCCAGCTCTACAGAAAATACTAGAAGGATGACTCCAACCCAAGGAAGCTAATGGCACCCATAAAAACACAGGAAAGAGATGACCTCATATCAACAAAACCAAAGAAGAAAAACCCACAAACATTACCACTGAAAAAAAAATAACAGGAATTAATAATCACTGGTCATTAATATCTTTTAATAGCAAATGAGTTAATTCACCGATGAAAATGCACAGGCTAAGATAACGGATATGAAAGCAGGATCCATCCATCTACTGTATACAAAAAAATATACCTCAACCTCAAAGACAGACATTACCTCAGAGTAAAGGGTTGGGAAAATATTTTCCAGCCAAATGGACCTAATAAAAAAGTGGGTGTAAATATCCTATATCTAATAAAATAGACTTCAAACTAAAATCAATCAGAAGAGATGGAAAGGTACATTTCATACTCATCACAGGAGCCATCCATCAAGATGAAGTCTCAATCCTGAACATCTGTGCTCCAAATACAAGAGTACCCACAATGTAAAAGAAACATTAGTAAAGCTTAAATTGCACATCAAACCCCACATTCTAATAGTAGGAGATTTCAATAACCCACTCTTCCCAATGGACAAATCAATCAGAACAAAATTTAGCAGAGAAATAAGAAAAATAAGTGGATAAAAACAATAAATAAATGAATAAATAAAATAAAAAGACTGGCAAACCAAATCCAAGAACACATAAAAAAAATCATCCACCATAACCAAGTCAATTTCATCCCAGAGATGCAGGGATGGTTCCACATATGAAAATCTTCAATGTAATCCAACATAAAATAAACTGAAAGAAAAAAAATCATATGATTATCTCATTAGATGCTGAAAAAGCATTTGACAAAATCTCACACCTCTATATTATAAATGGCTTAGAGAGATCAGTGATACAAGGACTATATATAAACGTAAAGTAATATATAGCAAATCAACAGGCAACATAAAATTAAATGGAGAGAAAGTCAAAATGATTTAACTAAAATCAGGAACAAATTGGAAAGGAAAAAGTCAAGATTTTTCTATTTGCAGATGATATGGTAGTATACATAAGTGACCCCAAAAACTCTATCAAGGAACACCTACAGCTGATAAATGTCTTCAGTGACAGGATAAAAGATCAACTTAAAAATAGCAATAGTCCTACTTTATACAAATGATAAAGAAGCTGAGAAAGAAATTAGAGAAATATTACCCTTTACAATAGCCACAAATAACATAAATAATCTTGGGATAACACCAAAGAAGTTAAGTATGTAAAGAAAGAAACTGAAGTAGATACCAAAAAATGGAAAGAACTCCCATGCTCTTGGATAGGTAGAATCAACATAATAAAAATGACAATCAAAAACAATCTATAGATTCAATGCAATCCCCATCAAAATCCCAATACAATTTTTCACAGACCTTGAAAGAACAATACTCAGCTTCATATGGAAAAAAAAATCTCAGGATAGCCAAAAATATCCAAAATAATAAAGGAACTTCCAGAGGCATCACCATCTCTGACACCAAGCTCTATTATAGAACTACAATAATGTAAACAACTTGGTATTGGCATAAAACAGGCATATTGACCAATGGAATTGAATCAAATACCAAGATATTAATCAACATAGCTTTAACCACCTGATTTTTGATAAAGATGCTAAAATTATACACTGGAAAAAAGAAAGCATCTTCAGCAAATGTTGCTGTCCTAAATTAATGTCAACATGTATAAGAATCGAAAAAGAATCATACCTATTTCCATACACAAAGGTCTAGTTCAAATGGTATAAAAACCTCTATATAAATTCAACCATTCTGAACCTGATAGAAGAAAAAGTAGGGAGTGGCCTTTAGTTCATATGCACAAGAGACCATTTCTTAAATAAAGCACCAGTAACACAGACACTGAGAGCAACAATAAATCAGTGGGACCTCTTGAAACTGAGAAGTTTCTGTAAGGCAAAGGACACAGTCAATAAGACAAAAAGCCAGACTACTGAATGGGAAAAGATCTTCACCAACCCCACATAAGACAGAGGACTGATCTCCAAAATATATAAAGAACTCAAGAAATTAGACATCAAAATACCAAATAATCAAATTTAAAAAATGGGATACAGATCTAAACAGATAATTCTCAACAGAAGAATTTCAAATAGCCAAAGGACACTTTATGAAATGTTAACCTCTTTAGCCATCAGGAATATGCAAATCAAAATGACTCTAAGGTACCAGCTTACACCTCTCAGAATGCTAAGATCAACAAAATACCAATAATAGTTTATACTGGAGAGTATGTGGAGTAAGGTGAACACTCCTCATTGCTGATGGCGATGCAAACATGTACAACGACTCTGGAAATCAATATGGCAGTTTCTCAGAAAATCGGTAATCAACCTACCTCAGGAGCCAACAATACCACTCTTAGGCATATGCTCAATCATACTACAAAGACGTTTGTTTAACTGTGTTCATAGAAGCATTATTTTTAATGTCCAGAACCTGGAAACAACCTAGATGCTCATCAACCAAAGAACAAATAAAGAAAATGTGGTATATTTACATGATGCTGTACTACTCAGTGGTGGAAAAAAAAAGGGTGTGTGTGATGATTTGTAGGCAAATGGATGGAACTGGACAAAAAAAAAAAAAATCCTGCATGAGTGAGATATTCCAGACCCAGAAAGATGAGCATGGTAATATACTCACTTATAAGTGGATACTATCTCTAAAGCAAAGGATAATGATCCTATAGTCCACAACCCCAGAGAAGCTAAATAACAAGGAAAACCCTAAGAGAAACATATATAGATCCCCATAAAATGGTTAAATAGACAAGATCTCCTGAGAAAAATGGGAGCAAGGGGGTAGGGGTAGAATAGAGGGTGGGAGGAGAGAAGGGGGGTTGTGGATGGAGGAGAAGAACTTGAGGGAACTGGATAGTCAGGATGGGGGAAGGACAGAGACGGAGAGCAAGGAAAGAGATATCATGATTGAGGGAGCCATTATGGGGCTAGTAAGAAACCTGGTACTAAAGAAATTCCCAGCCGGGCGGTGGTGGCGCACGCCTTTAATCCCAGCACTCGGGAGGCAGAGGCAGGCGGATCTCTATGAATTCGAGGCCAGCCTGGTCTACAAGAGCTAGTTCCAGGACTGGAATCAAAAAAGCTACGGAGAAACCCTATCTCGAAAATAAAAATAAATAAATAAAAAAAGAAATTCCCAGGAATCCACAAGGATGACCTTAGCTAAGACCCTAAGCAATAGAGGAGAGGGTGCCCAATCTGGCATTGCCCTGTAGTGAGATTGTTGACTATCGTAAATGTCACCATAGAGCTTTCATCAAGCAACTGATGGATGCAGAGGCAGGGAGCCACAGTGGAGCACTGGGCTGAGCTCCCAAAGTCCAGTAAAAGAGTGGGAGGAGTGAGAATTCTGAGTAAGGTGGTCAAAACCATGATGGTGATACCCACTAATACAGTTTACCTGAGCTAATGAGAGCTCACTCAGACCGGACAGGGAAGGAACCAGCATAGGACTAAACTAACCCTTCTGAATTAGGGTGACTAGTGGGACCAAGATTTATCCCTACTGCTTGTACTGGCGTTTTGAAACCCATTCTCTCTTGAGCGATGCCTTGCTCAGTGTAGATATAGTAAGAAGGGCCTTGGTCATTCTTCAAAGCAATGTTCCTTGCCTTCCTTGAGGAGTGGATGAGAGGAGGGCGGGTGGAGGAAACAGGAGAAGCAGAGGAAGTAGAAACTGGGATTGGTATGTAAAATGAGAAAAGATAGTTTAAGAAAAAGAAAACAAGACGTAGAAGGAAAGAGAGTAGAGTTGATATTGACAGATTCCTGCTGCTATGGTCTATATATCATATTAAGTTATTAGTGAGTCATTGAATCATATCTTTGTGAGGCCAGCACTATTCCAATTCATTTCTGGTTTTACAGAATATTACATCTTCCCTCACCTATGCATATTTGACTCTGACTTTCCAAACTACAATTTTTACTTTTATAACCAATTTCAATTATTTAATATAACCAGCAAACGTTTCTAAATATCTAAGAAAATGCGTAGTTGATTTTCTATTGCATTAAAGAAAAAACACTTATTATGACAATTTATAAAAGAACGCATTTAATTTTGGGCTCACAGTTCTAGAGGGTTCTAACCCTCTAGATCATCATGGGGGAGCATGGCTATAGTTCATGTCATGGAAGTGAGTTAGTAGCTGTGTGTTCCTGAAGTAGAGAGTGGAAACCTGGAGCTTTCTTTCTCTTATCCCAGATGCCATGAGATAGCCAGGTCTCTCATACATGAGTCTGTCATGTTGGACTGTAGCCACCGCAAGTCCCTGGCAGCAGGGTTCAGTGATCATGGGTAGAATTGTCTCAAATAAGGAGACAAGATACATTTGTCTTATTTTTGGATTGTTTGTCTCAAATGTTTTGTCATATTGATAGAGACTTAACTAATATATGCAAACCCCACAGAAACCAATTAACTTAAACACTATACAATTTATGATCAAATAAGTGTCCATGCCAGCATTGTAGTTTCTCTCTAGTTTCTTTGAAATTTGGTATCTTTGTTGTTATGTGTTGTATATCCTAAAATAATTATCAGGGACTTTTTATGTCCTCTAGTATCAATGTAAATATGACATTCACCATTGTTGTACCATTTAGTGACAGCATTAAAATATATTTTTCATATTTAGATAATTCTTTTCTGCCCCATATTACTACATCCTTAACATACATATTTGGTGAGTTTGGATGGTTCCAGTTAATAGTGTGGTGCCTTTCTACAATGGTATCAAAACCCTCATTGCATGACAGAGTTTGGCCTACATTCTATTACAGCAATGTGAGATGAAGCTTTCTTTCGTTTGCATATAAAAACATCAAATCATTAAAATGTAGGTGGTGACTCTGGATCTCTTTTCAAACTGATATTTATGAAAAGCTGCCAGGAAAAGCTTCAGAATTTAAATGCAAAATAGTAGACAGAGGAGCAGCCAATGCTTCCCAGTTGCACATTAAAGAAATTGCTTCTGGGTAAGAGTGAAATCTGTTGTCTATCTCATGCAGAAATGGCATGGAGTAGATAGAGTGTTAAACCTTTAATTCTGAAAAATAAGAAGGGCTTTACATAACAAAAATGTATCCCATTTGGTATGATGCAATTAGAAACATAAACAATTCAAACATCCTAAAAGTATTCGGATTGAGATTACATTCAGGGTGAGGACATGTAGTTGGTTGGAGTTTTCAATCTCCTGCTTTAAACAAGAAAAAAAAAAATCAGCCATGATTCTTGACCTTAACATAAACCTCAATATGGAATACAATTCAAATCTGTCATTCTTTGAAGATTTTCAATTATTTTCAGGTGAGAGGAGGTTAAAGGTTTTCTTCTTGGTACTCTGCCCTCAGAATGGCTTGGGCTCTTCTTTTCAACAAAATCACAAAATAAATGAAACTCCTTAAAAGTAGAAGCAAAAAAATGAATAGGAAAAGAGGAAAACTGTGAAAAAAAGAGAGGAAATGAGTAGAAGGAAAACATGTAGACTTATGGTAATAAGAGACCCAGGAAAGAAATATTGCTCTGAGAAATAGTAGTGAGTAAAAATAAAAAGTAAAAGAAAAAATGTAAACAATTAAAACAGCGGGGGAAAGCACTGCATTTAAATGCTTAAAAATAAAGCTTCTCTAAAGCAGCACACCTTTCAAAATTGCTTTTCAGTGTTCTTTATCAGAATCCTGTTCTTCTTCCCATTTTCTTTATTTTTTTAATGTATGTTATTTTATTAGGGGAGATATTTATAAGTATAAAAACATATATCACACCTATGTGACAAATCCTCAGATCGAAAAGCAAATCGTGAAGCAGTTTAGAACCCATCAATGACAAAGTAATCAAGACACTGCATGCAATAATGACTAACTTATTAGGATAAATATTTTATTTTAAATAATTCCTTTAATTCTATTTACTTGAATCTAAAATTGTTTTTTGGGTTCCTTATACAACTTTTTTTCCTACACAAATACATGATCTAAATGTATAACAGCTGAGGTAAATGGTTCTGCAAAAAATGCAACTGTTCATTCTGAGTGATAGGAGTGACAATAAGATATCACATTATTCTTTTGTCACTGATGCATCCCTAAATCATTGGCAGGCATTCAAATGTCATAATATAGATACATGCTAATGAATTAGTTCACTGTATTTTTTTCAGACAACTCTGAAACAATAAGCTAAAGTGGGCTCTTTTTCTTTGAAGTTGTTTTATCTTATACAAATCACAGAGCCTGAAAGCTGACTAATGCACAGTACAAGAAACTTTTATTTATTTCTTATCAACACAAGACCCAGGGCTGCTTTTGATCTGATCAGTACAGAAAAGTAGAAGAGATCTGAGTCCCTCAACTCTAAAGACTTTTTGTTTTCTATTGTTATGTCCTTCAAAATAATTTCAATTTAAATCATTATCATATATACGTTTAGGATATAAGTATTATGTATGATTTAAGAATACAGTGTAGAATTTTTAAATCGAGTTATTTATAAGGACTTCATCTAACTTACCTATCATTATTTTGAGAACCATTTTACTCCTTTAGTTATATGTATTTAAAACATATAGTTCATTATTTTTATATAGTCACCCTCTGTGTAATAGATTGATACTTCTCTTTTCTTTCTTACTGTTCTGTTGTCAACTCCTCATTTTATCCTTCCCTATCCCTAGTAGACTGATGAAATCATTATTCTATTTTCCTTGACTACGAGTCTACATTTTCAGAATTGGTACATAAGGAAAACCATGTAGCAGCTGTTCTCTTTCTGTGCTTAGCTTAAATATCCTTAGAATAATACCCTTCATGTTCATTGTTATACCTGAGTAGTATGTTTTCTTCACTGATAATGCTGAGTAGTATTATATTGTATACATAGACTGCACTTTCTTTATGATTTACACATGATTAACCTTTAGGTAGATCCACATTTTAGCTGTTATGGAAAGTTTTGCAATGCACATGGTGGTGTTAGGGCTCTGTTGACATTATGTTTTAAGTTCCCAAATGCTCAGTCCCAAAATAATCACACAGAATCACACAGAAACTGTATTATTTAAATCACTGGCTGGCCCATTAGATCTAGCTTCTTATTGGCTAACTGTTACATATTAATATAATTTAACCCATTTCTATTAATTTATGGCTGTGGCTTACCGGCTAAAATTCTGGTGTCTGTCCCCAGCCAGACTACATGGCTTCTCTTTGACTCTGCCAACTTTTTCTCAGCATTCAGTTAAGTTTTCCCCACCTACCTAAGTTATGGCCTATCAACAGGCCAAGACAGTTTATTCACAGCATATAGAGGGAACTCTCACATCAATATTAATTTTACATGTTGATGATACATATCCAGAAGTGGGATTAGTGATTCATCTGATAGTTCTACTGCTGGATTTTCCCAGTGATTCTTACAATTTACATGCCCATCACTGATGTGTTAAGAATACAGAACATCAAAAATACCTCTTCACTATACCGTGTTGGCATAACTCAATGTCAATAAGCAGAAGGAGGACATTTGATCCTTCATCCACACCACTTATAGCACTTAATTGAGAATGAACTAAATGCTGTATCATATCAAAAACTACAAAACAAACTGTAGAAAAATGTATGAGAATGTTTCATGACATTTATCTGGGTAGCAATATTAGGCTGAATTTCAAGAATACAGATGAAGAAAAATGGAACAAGTGTGATGACACTAACCTACAAAATTTGTGTACAGCAAAGTAAATAATAAATACATAATTAAATAAAGTAAGGAAATATTTGCACACTGTATATAAGGTTTTAGTACCTGACATGTATAAGGAATTGACATGAGTAACTCAGTAGAAGAAAATCAATAACCCAACTTAAAAAATGAGCAAAATGAATGAATAAATGTTTCTTAAAAATAACATAAGCATGACCAATATGTATGTAAAAAAAATCCCAGTATCATTAATTGTTGAGGAAATTCAAATTAAACCTTATTACTATATCATTCTCACTCTTGTTAGAATGTGTATTTAATCAAAACAGATGAAAGCCAACAAATATTTCATGCTGGTAAGTATGCCAAGGAAGGAAAATTATTGTGCTTTCTAATATGAATTGTGTTGGCATCTCTTATAAATGGTTGTAGGAGGGATTCACTGAAGCTAATCATAAAATAGTAATTTTACCCTAAAGGCTTCTAGTCTCTGTGTAGTTTAAGTTTAGTGTTTGTGAACTGATGTTCCTCAAGACCGATTGGTTCTGAATAAGAATTCTTACTCACTGTGACCTGTTCATTACATTTAGATTATTTTTTATCCATTACACATAAAACTCTCCAAATTATTTTATTTATTTATTTATCTTGGGCTTTGTCTGATTAATCATTAATAGCTTAGAGAAACAAAATTTCTTTTTTGCTGTGATTTTTCTAGCAGAAATTTTCTGTATATAATTTCATTTTACACCTATTATTATATATTTCAGAAACATGAATATTATTCCAAGATTATAGTTATTTTATCCTCATGTATTTTATCCTCATGTGATTTTTGAAGTCATACGTAAAATATAGTCATTTTTTCCACAAGGAAACAAAGACTTCACTAAGAAATAGAAGTATGAAATATTATGCTTAAAACAGAGACTTTTAATGTGCATTCCATTTCTCTATTAACCATTTTATGTCAGAAATTATAACTGTTTCATCTTGTTTTGATGAAATTCTCATAAAATTCCTGCCCTATTTAGTATACAAAGTCAACTTGACAAAACCTAGAATCACTGAAAATGAGTTTCAGTTGAGTAATTGGTTTTGTGAGTTTGGTCAGAGTGCATGTCTATAAAAGATTACATTGATTATTAATTGATTCAGTAGAGTCCATGTACTGTGGTAAAGACATTCCTAGGTAAGTGGCCCTGTGCTGTATAGGAAAACTAGCTAATCAAACATTTTCAAGAGATCTGGAGAGAGCAAGATAGAAAGCAGGGTTCCTCTACATTTTCTGCTTCAGTGTCTTGTCTTACAATCCTGCCTTGCCTCCTCTCAGTGATGAATTGTGACCTGGAAATGAAAGTCAAACAAATCTTTTCCTTCCTTAAGCTGCTTTTCCTCACATGTTTTATCAAAGAAACAGAAAGAGAGATAAAGCACCCTCAAATGCCATAAAGTTATATCTTGCAGAAACTCATGCTACACAAAATGTGTAGGGTGGAGTCACTGGTTTTCTTTTTACTGACTCCTCCTTAGCTCACTAATAGCAAAATGTATGTCCAAACGGTAGGAGCTAGACCCATCCGCAGTAATCTTTGCTTTCTTTAAATCATGCCTCTGACCATTGACTATTTGTCCTTTGCTCTTGTAATACTACACCACCATCAAAACAGGGAGAACATGTTATTTGTATATGTGTTGCTCAGAATTCATCTAATAGTTTTATTTGAAAACATCATCTTCAAGTACCTGAGTTGGTGCATTAAGGAATGCTACTGTAGAGGAAGACACTGCATGAAAATATAATGGTCTAAATTAAGTTTCTGTCTTTGCCTCCTGTTATTGTTATCACATATACATAATTTAATCACTTTAATTTTCAGCTTTCTCATCCATAAATATGGATAGCTGTGCCTCCTTTCTGAGGTTGTATAAGAAGTAAAAATGAGGTGCTGGTTGTGAATGTGCTTTGTAAATTATGATCCACTCACTATACAATATGATAATATTATTTTGTACAGTATATATTGGTTCTGTGGTGCTTTAAAGTTTATTATAAAAGTTTAGTTTTTGAAAAATAACTACATTATAATAACCAATTTTACCCACTAAAATATAAACAAAGTTACTTGGCAGTGATAAATTACTAAAATATTTTAAATGAAAACACTGCCAATTTAATGTATTGATTTCATTTTTATCTTACATTGCTTGACTTTTGAATTCTTATAATATTTCATTTTCAGAATAAGTGTGAGATGGAATTCTATTTTTTAGGAAAAAAGGAAGAAAAATGATAATAAACCATTTTGAAATTAAATTTGATTTGTGTTCCTTGATATGTAGTATACAATTAGATTTTGCAATAATAGTGTTTTCAAAGCAAGGTAATATCTTTGATTTATAACTTTATTCTTTCAGCACTGGTTCATTATCATTATGTTAGAAATATTTTAGGCATCTATCTAAACACTTGTTAATATTCTTTCATGTTTTCAAAAATGTAAGTTGTTATTATGATGATTCTAGAATAATAATCACATAAGCGAGTTATAGGAACATACAGGACACTGGGGAGCTGGCTTACCAGGTGAAGGTTCAGAGCTTGTCCAGGGAAGCAGTATCTGGCTCCCAGCATGCACATTGTATTGTTTACAACCACCTGCAAGCCCTCCTCCAGAAGATCTGAGGCCATGTGGCTTGATACCTTCTCTCAGTAAAGCATTCTCATTTTGCTTCCTCTGGTCTTACAAGTGACTGCATCTATGTCTTTCCTCTTCCCAGAATTTTCCTTGTCTGGCCACCCCACTTATACTTCCTTACTGGCTACTGAACAATGGTTTCTACGGATATTCAAACACTTGCTACACACACACACACACACACACACGCACACACACACACACAAATACACAAATACACAAATACAACAGGTAGCAATACCAAATATTTTTAGAAGATAGAAGTGGGATAGAAGTTTCTGTCCCACTTGGTCCTGTAGCCATTCAGTTTCTAGAAAACACACAGAAGTTTACATGCATTAAAAACCATTGCCCTATGGGGCTGGAGAGATGGCTCAGAGGTTAAGAGCATTGCCTGCTCTTCCAAAGGTCCTGAGTTCAATTCCCAGCAACTACATTGTTGGTCACAACCATCTGTAATGGGTCTGGTGCCCTCTTCTGGCCTGCAGGCATACACACAAACAGAATATTGTATACATAATAAATAAATATTTAAAAAACCATTGGCCTTTTGCTCAGACTTATTACGAACTAGCTTATACAATTCAAACTAACTCATAATTCTTATCTGTGTTTAGCCACGTGACTTGGTCCTTTTTCTCAGTAAGGCATTGTGCTTACTCTGTATCTGACTTGCAACTGCATCTCAGTCTTTCCTCCTCCCAGAATTCTCCTAGTCTGGTTGCCCCACCTATACTTCCTGCCTGGCTAATGCTCAATTAGCATTTTATTAAACCATTATGAGTGACATAACTTTATACTATACAAAAACATTGTCCTACAGCAATTTTTTAGCATAATTAATGTTTGAGGAAATAGATACATGTAATGTAATTTATGCATTATTAAATGTATCCATTTTCATAAATGTCACATGGTACACCATTAATCTTAACTTTCCAAGTTTAAACTATTAATTTAAAAATACATTTTAATCTTGCACATCACCCTAGAACCTTCATCTGGCAATGGATGGATGGGGATAGAGACAGAGACCCACATTGGAGCACTGGATTGGGCTGTCAAGGCCCAAATGAAGAGCAGAAGGAGGGAGAACATGAGCAAGGATGTCAGGACTGCGATTGACGCACCCACCCACTGAGACAGTGGGGCTGATCTATTGTGAGCTCAACAAGGCCAGCGTGACGGGGACTGAATAAGCATGAAATAAAACTGGACTCTCTGAACATGGCAGACAATGAGGGCTGATGAGAATCCAAGGACAATGGTTTTGGTTCTACTGCAAGCACTGGCTTTGTGGGAGCCTAGTCTGTTTGGATGCTCACCTTCCTAGACCAGGATGGAGGGGGGAGGACGTTAGACTTCTCACAGGGCAGGGAACCCTGACTGCTCTTTGGACTGGAGAGGGAGGGGGAAGGAAGTGGAAGGAGCAGGAGGGAAAGGGGAGGCGGGGAGGAGGTAGAAATTTAAAAAAAATAATAATAAAATTATAAAATAATTGTTAAAAAAATAAAAATACATTTTATTAGAAAATTAAGAAAAATTCTAAAATGAATATGCCTACATCTATCTTTAAATATTTAGATTGGGTTGAAGTCCTAACTAAATGTCTCACTTTATTTTTGTGCACTGTAACAGAATGCCATAAGCAGGAAATTTTATAGTGCAAAGTAATTTATAGACTTGTGAATCTAGAGAAAAAGAAACACACATACATAAAATGTATTTATAAAATATCAGGACATGTGGAGATTTCTCATATTACCAGATCATTTAATATGGCTTCATTGGATATTCTCTTAGTCCAAAGTCGCTTGAGAAAAGTTTTCAAAGGATGTTGTCAACAGTATTAGGTAACGACAGTTGTATAATGTCATGTAATGAGGAAGCACAAAATGATGGCCATAGAAGAGCAAAATACTTTTCTATGAAAAAGTTTCTGAGATAATAAATCCACTCTCATAATCAAATTGTTAAATCTTTTCCTCAACCCCATGCATTGGACACCACCTCTCAATGGAAATTTCACTGGGGATACAATACTCAGAACATGCTTTCACAATGAACACATTATACCCACATCAATGCTTGGTACAACACTGTGTGATTCCTTACTTATATCCCCTTACTTTAATAGTGGCTTAGTAAGGACCTTAATTAAACCACAAATTATTATGATTTATCTACTAGTTTTCCTTAAACTCTTCAACCAGTACCTATCCATAAGCACGTTGTTCAGGAACTGATCCTGAAAGTACTTAATTTCATGTTTCTGACAATTCTGACTGAATTATGGTCCAATTAATTTCCATGATATTCTATGAAATCATCACATGATATTTTCCATGTAAAAAAAAGTAGATCTCCAAACACTAAAGTCTATTGTATATCTAAATTATAATTTTGTTATTACTTGATTTTCTCTACTGAGTAAAGCTATTTAATGTGTGCTTTTCCATAAATGAGATTTGTAGATAAATTGCTGTATTAACAAATTAATTGACATGTTTCAAGAAATGAGAAATACAGTTAAAGGTTAATTAAATTAGTCACAAATTCAGCAATAACAATAAAATGTAGCAATGATTTTAAATGAAGGATAATTAACAGATGGATCAAGTGAATATTGGTAAATCACCTAACACTTTCTGAGCATTTAGACAAAGTTACTGAGTCCACCAAATATATCCTGTCTTAAAGTTGGTATTAGTTTAGTTGAGTAATATAGCAACATGAAATATTTCAAGTATTACTATAAAAAATAATCTAGTCTATTAGAATAGAGAAAAAGTTAAGGCCTATAAGAGAACAAATCAGAGTCACATTTTTGAAACTAGATTATCTGAATTTAAATATCTTGATTAAATATAAAGATATAAGACTATCGATAGGTGAATGGATGGATTATAAGTAGATGTTAGTGTGTGCATTGAGCAGCATGACTTGGAGTGGTTTCTTATATTGACATTGACTTAATGTGACTGGATAGGATGTTCTGTTAGTCTAGAGAAACTGAATGGAAATGAGATAGTAGATAGATAGATAGATAGATAGATAGATAGATAGATAGATAGATAGATGGATAGATAGAATGTGGATTACAAAATCATGGAGGCAAAGACATACTAGTTTGTTCTATGCTAGCCAGGAAATGGAATATCTAAGAGTGTAATTCATTCTAAATGTAACAACCTGAGGATTAGAGGCTTAACCCCAGAACCGAAGAAGTTGGATACACAAACTAAACAGAGTCAATTCACCCTATTTCCTCCCTTATATTATTTGGTATGTGCTAGCTGAAAAAAAAAAGAAGGCTTTTCTTTACACATTCTACTTACTGATTTTTGACTCCTTCTGAAAAAGGTCCTACAGATACTAAGTATCAGCTATATATAACCATTAGCCCACTAAATTTGAAACATAAAGTTAATCACCACAGTAACAAGCTATGGTGAGTTTAGGGGAATTCAGATTTATAGAGCAATCAGAAGATAATGCCAAAGAAAGATCATTATTGTAAAATCTAATGTTAAGCAGAAGTGAAAACAAGTAAGATTTAGTTTTAAAAAGTGTATACTTATGAGTGTTCAAGAGTAGGACTGATATGCAAGAAATGTTTGAGCTGACATAAGAACACCACCCAAAGAAAAAATAGAATTCACAAAACTTTTTAGAAATAAAACACAGCTATAAAGTTAATTAATGATTAGGCTGGCTTAGTAGAATGGTGGTTCTAGATTCTCCTCCAAGATTCAGCACTTCCCTATGACTTTGTGTTTGCCTACATATGCAGTATTGGGTATTGTTTTCCTCTTGTTCCATAATCTCAGAAAATAAAGCTAGTTCATTAGTAAGAATAAACACGCATTCAACATTAATACAGAAAAGTAGCAAGTGTGTTCCAACTGAGGGAATCTTTAGTAACTAACACGATCAGTTTCCCTTCTCTTCTGCTTTGTAGTCATTACCGCAAGAGTTTCTTAGCTATCTCTCTAGCTCCTAGTTCCATAGTTTACTAACAGTTTAGTTCTTGTTTTCTAAGCATAAGTTATAAAGGCAACAAGTAACCATCATTTCCAGATAGCTCTGTTATGATATTTTCAGGTTACAGTTGTGGAGAATGACTGCTGGTTCTAACCTTCCACAAATATTAAAATCATTTTGCCTGTTGAAGTTTTAAAACTAGTGAAATTCCAACTATTAATGTCATCATGTACAGATACTTTAATCAAATCTTCTGCCTTCTAAATTAAAATCTTTATGTATTTGTAGGGTTGTTAGCATTTCACGGTGTTCCTCATAATGGACCTCCAGTGCTTTGCCCATTCCTATTCAAGTATCTCCTCTCTCCTGCTGAGAATGCTTAGACTCCCCTAACATTTCCTCTATAACCATGTACATCCTCAAATCATAGGTCAACTTTCATTTATGTTATCGCTTGAGAAAAATGTCGTCTTCGTAAATACTATCCACGCACTTTCATGAGAAGAGATCAAGCCAAGATATTTTTTACTGAGATTTTGATATTTCCATTTGGATAGCTCATAGATTTCTAAACATAGGATATGCAAAATTAGTACATTTTTGTTCGTCAAAATCCAAGTTTTCTATGTTTCTTAAAATGAAGTAACCAACATTCTACTTCTAAAGGCCAGAGATATCTTAAGGACATTATTCCCCATCTTTGATATTGAAGTGATGATTCAAAGAATTAGAGTAATATATCTTTAATTTTTTTCTTCTGCAGCACTGCATTCCATGATTAGATTTGCATTGTTGCTTGTAGTCATAACTAACTAGTATACATTCATTGTAGCAGCGATATTAAATTTTTTATCCAGGTAATTTGTATTTACCCTTACTGCTTTGTGGTAAATGGAAGAGAAAACCATTAATAAAGATCAAAAGACAGATGCCATTTTGGCCACTGCAGTAGAAGAGACTGATATGTAAGCTGAATTTGCTGAAGAAACAAAAGAGAGAAGGCAGAAGTTTGTCAATGTGATTAGGGCATCTGTGTTTGCTGATGCCCTTTGTTGCTGCCTTCCCAAAGAGAATAAAAGATATATGAATGTAGCCTTCTTGTTGATTAATAGCTTCCAGATCCTTAGTGATGACATTGCTGGACTTCGGGACATTCACATCTCAAAGGGACAGAGAAAGAACGGATAATTGCAAGTTTTCTGCAGTAAATGCTATAATAAAGTTCAAGTCATTGGCTTGTAGTCAGAGATTGTCAGAAACAAACAGAAAATTCTTGGGGCAAGACCAAAGATTTTACACTAACATTTTATAAGGCCTGAATCATTCTGTAGACACACAAGAGATGGTCATAACTTTTGGTTTGATTTTGTTAAGGTCAAAGATTCATAGCTTTTTAAAATTAGTTGCATGTTAAGAAACTCCTGTTTACTTCATGGTATATCAAGGAGCTAGTTTTGTGTCACTGAGAGAATGCAAGATAAAACGCAAAATGCAGATGGCATAAATTCTTAGAAAGTGCTAACTGCCAATAGGAGGTAAAAACATATCATTATTTTGTTTGAAAGCCATTAACCTTCATTATAAAAATGTGGTTTTGAAATATTGTTAAGTCACAACATATTTTTACTTTATAGGTTTTTAAAATTTTATTTATCTTATTTGTTGAAAGTATACTTTTTAGTACTCTCATCTATTTAATCTACTTAACTAGTTTCCAGGGTGAAAAACTTTTTTATTATTAAGTAGTTAAAGGCAAAAGAACCCCAGTAAATGCTTGTAAAATTTTTTATTTAATTTTCATTTTGTCTATATGAGTGTGCCTTTGTGTATGTCATACATATATTGGTGTTTAAGGAAGCTAGAAAGGGATATCAGATCCCAGGAGGTTGCAAACTATTTGATGTGGGAGATAAAAACCCAGGATTGTAATTCTGATTCTTTCTAAAAGTGTTAACTGCTGGCCGGGCGGTGGTGGCGCACGCCTTTAATCCCAGCACTCGGGAGGCAGAGGCAGGCGGATCTCTGTGAGTTCGAGACCAGCCTGGTCTACAAGAGCTAGTTCCAGGACAGGCTCCAAAATCACAGAGAAACCCTGTCTCGAAAAACCAAAAAAAAAAAAAAAAAAAAAAAAAAAAAAAAAAAAAAAAGTGTTAACTGCCAAGTCATTTGTCCAGGCCTAATTTTCAATTTTGAAGATGTATCTAAAGGTACATTACAATCTCAGGGTTTTATATTTATTTAATGTACTCTGTAACTGACACAACAACTGTTATTTAATTAAGTATAATTAAGTATGTTTAGTTGTCTTTTATAGAATATATGTATAGTGTAATATTCCATATTAGTGAAAATGTCCAGAAATATTAATATAAGCTAAGAAAACATAATTTTACTCATTAATACACTTAGTATTATGAAATAATCACCCCCAAAGAGCTAATATTGATTAATTTATATTCTTTATTCTGCTTGGCGGGATATTTACAAGAGGGTAGTAGTCTCTGCAGTTCTCTTTCTCCGAGGAAGATTTGGGATCAAAATCCTTGTATTTAGTATCCTTTTTACCTTGTGCCCCAAAGAGAATTATTTGTATTGTGCCTGAAGCCCTCAGAAATATACAAAGGGTCTTTCTTGTAAAATCCCTTGTGAATTACAAATGCTCAAAAGAATTTATCAGCAGTATGTTAAATCATCTGTTGAAATCTGCTAGCTTAATTTCAACGTGTCTGTTCTCTGTCTCCTCTTCACTTTATTTTTTCTAATAGATCATAGATTCTCCTGGATAAAGATCACTGAAGAGTCCCTCAGAGGTATTCAGTCATCTTTTCATCTGTAGGGACTTAGCAGAAATCTTTCAAGTCTTTTACATTTTTCATGTATTTTCGAGCCCTCGAAAGAAAGAAATTCTAACATCTCAATTCAATACTTTTAGCATATTTTCAGTGGGTTGGGCATGCATCATCCAACTAAAACTGTTTTTTTATTGTTCAAAATATGTGAAAGAAAAGAGGTGGTTAGTTGCTTTTTATTCACATTAATAATAATCCCCTAAATATCAAATGTATCTTGCAAAGTTTAGGGATACAATATATCCAGTTAGAACCACATCAAAAAGTCAAATGTAAGAGGAATATTTTTATCTTTATTTGGAATCAAAATAAGTTAGTTTTATTATTATGAATACATGGGCTTATTTAAAGATATATTATATAGTGTTTTACTACTAATATAATTATTTCAGTTTATTAGTTATTAAAAATTGTTTTATTTTCCCACCTTTTTAAAAATTGTTTACTATTTATTGAAATTTTTCTCACTTAACATATCTTGAATAGTTTTCCCACCCCCTACTCCTTCTATCTCCTTTCCATACAGATTCATACCCTTTATATCTCCTATTAGAATACAAGCCGGCTTCTAAGTGATAGTAACATAATTTAATATAATAAAATAAAACAAAAACAAATACACTGGAATAAGAAAAAAAAAAACAACAGAAGATTAACCAAGAAAAGCACAAGAAACAGACCCATTTCTCCCATATTCTGTAATGCCACAAGACTAAACAGGAATCCATAGTACACGTGCAAAGGACATATAGGGAAACCTCTAAAGATGCCATTGGGTTTATGAGACCCTAAAGGATTCTGGAATGATCCATCTGGGTGATCCAATGAGGCTCATTTTATTGTAATCAGTGACAGTGTGGCATAACAGATCAATGGAATGATGTTGGCTGTTCCACACTCCCTGGTTTCATAATAGACATTGAGAATAATTATATTCATGACTCCATAGGAGAGAAACATTAACAATTTCACCTGGTCTTCTCTACAGGATTTTTCTTTGGGGCAATATCAACGAAAATGTTTGTAATAAATTTTGGGAGTTCTTCAATATACTGTGGGAAAAAAAGAGGTTTGGGGAAGCTCATGGACTTGTGATGATATCAGAAGTGGAAAGTATGTAGTGCTAAGTATGCTATTGAAAAATGCTTGCTGAAGACAGCAAGAAAATAAAACTTATTTTTAATTTTTCAATCTGGATAATATGCACAGATGCAAAAGTAATATACCATAATAAGTTGAAGCCTCCCATCAAATCTTTCTAACCTTATTTTGTTCTACATCAGCATGCTGGATGCCTTCCAGGCCATCAGAAGAAAACTGTGAAAGGCAAAAGTTCTTGGTTGCGGCTAGTATTCTTAACAAAAGTGTTTTGCCAATCTCCTTAGGTAGCAGAGTTCTTGGATTTCCACCAGTTTCAGTACTGAAGCAGGGCCTCAAACGTGGGAGCTCTTCACTTGGCTATAGTTGGCATTGTAACTTCTGGGCAGACCAAAGTACCAGATTCTTCCACACATTATAGTTGTCATGTGACAGCTTGGGATTTGAGGTGTATGAAGGCCCTGGTACTAAAGATGTGGCACCATAAACACTCCCAGCAATCTTAATCCACAATTTCTCTTCTCCTCTTATGCCTTCTTACGATTCTTCCATCTGAACCCTTTGCCCTTTCTTGCCCCGTGTCTCCCACCATCTTTCCCACTCTGCTCATCCTCTTGATCAGTTAAGCTGCCTCATCCACAGCTGTCAAACAGCTTGTTTGCCCTTTTGGCAGTTGGTCCTGCTACCTGCCCGTGTGTCACTGATACTGACACTCCACTGCCTGTACCATGCTGTGTTATGTGCTTATTATTTCTTTGTATTGCCAGCCCAGTCCACATTACTACAAATAGGCCATGGATGACCACTCTAAAGAAGGTTTAATTGGGCCTAAAATTGTAACACAAGGAAAGGCAACACAAGAGAGGGCTGCCCAGCTGACGAAGTGAGTGCCTAATCAGCTGTCAGATTGCCCCAAATCCCTAACATCTTGTTTATTTACTGGAAAATGAATTTATAAGGAATACTTATATAAGGACATAAAGAAATTAGTGCACCTTAATAGTGAGTTTAACACCACTATTACACAGGGCTCCAGGAGAAAGAGTCTCTCTTTCCTGTTCCAATTTCCTTCCTACCCCCATAGGGGCTTTATGTTTCCACTTCACTATGTTCTCATAATTAAGTACAAATTTCTAAAATGAAGTTTACCTAATTTATAGCCCTATATCACTTACATCCTACTACTTTTGCTTAATTTTCTGCTGTTGAGAGTTATCCAGTTTTTACTTTCTCCATAGAACCAAAATACTATTTTTCTACTTCCTTTGCTCTTTACCAGATTAAAAGCAAGAACTAAACGTTGAAGTTTTTATATAAGTTCATTCAATTAAACAATATAAAATCAATTCTAATTCCACTCAGTCTTTGTGTTTCTTTCTTAGAAGCACAATTATAATACTTAAACTCAGACATTTCATAGATAGCAGAACTCAAGAATAATAGAAAAAACACAAAATAAAAATAAATATCATTATACTTCCTTAAAGCAAAAGAAAATTTAAGAACTACTATTGATTACAGAACAAAATGTATAACAGTATACATGGAATTCTGCTGATTTGTATATGATAAAGAAAGAAAAAGCTAGTTTGTGCCGAACTAAATCATACATTTGAACCAGCAGTGTAATGTGCTATAAATATCCAGGAAGGCATATATCTTTGTCTCAGATTCATACCAATTATATGCTAAAGTAGTAGAAGTGATATTCAGTTTCCCTGAAACTCTGCCCAAGAATTAATGCAAACTTCAAGAATATTAAATTTTATGAATATCTGTCTTTTAATAGTTAGCTTCATTTAATTCTGGAGCTTGGGTTAATAGGTATAGTGAAATGTTTGACTATTTTGTCAATTTATAAGAGTAGAATAATTCATTTTTTAATTTGAAAGTTTATTCTCTTGCACGCTAAATGGTGTTCCATAAATTGTTTGAAAAAACAAGTCTCCAGACTTTCAGAGGACAATTTATTCTTAAAACTTTTGCTTTCTTATTTTGTTCTGATCTGTCTTTCAGAACATCTAAATCAGGAAATGAGGTGAATCCAAAATCATCATTAATTCTAGGGGTGACTGATTTAACAATATTCTTAAACCAGGTGGTGGTGGCACACACCTGTAATTCCAACACTTGAGAGGCAGAGGCAGGTGGATCTCAGTGAGTTCGAGGCCAGCATGGTCTACAAAGCAAGTTCTAGGATAACCAGGGTTTTACACAGAGAAACCCTGTCACTAAAATCCTCCCCCCAAAAGGAATACTTTTAAACTCTTAAACACAGAGGTGATAGGTAATAAGATGATAAGTTGTAGGGGTGAGCTTGCATAAAAGAGTAGTAGAGTAAATATTAAATATCTAAATATCTTGCCCAACAAATGTAAATGTATTTTTTAAAAAGTGCAAGGAATACTGAGCATTTCCAATGCAACAGAACGGTAATAGTTTAAGAAGGTATTGGTTACACTAACTCTTTTGATTTGATCTTTACTTATCACATATATGGACTTACATTTAGGATCAATGGTTATACGTCAAATACTAATAAAAATAGATATTTTTAAAAGTAACATTTTGATATTTCCAAGGACCATGGATTAGAAACTTTGCTTTTCCTATCAAGCTTTTACCTTTTTTACAGTCTTTTTTTTTTCTTTTTTTTTTTTTTTACTAAGTAAGTAGCTTTTTTTTTTCTAGTGGCAAACATAGGTTTCAACATTATGAAACAGATTATATTGTTTGTTTTTAGTGACACTACCACAAGAAAGTCAGATAACAATGTTATTAGTAAGAGAGCTGAGGAGGAGTTTGGTTATTTTTGTCCGGCCTCGAGCTAACCATTCCATTGATATACCCAGCTGTAATTATCACACTACAAAGCATGGTTTGAACTGCATATTCTTAGTAAAGTGCCAGCTTAATGTTTTCTGCCAATCTGTTCAGTAAGATTAAGTTGAATTCTATTTGAAAGGAGAGAAAAGAGAAAGGAGATTTTTTAATTGCTTTGTCTCATTAGTAGTTTATTTCCAATATAAAAAACTTAATGGTATTTCATATATGATGCATTTTTAGATTGTATAATGATAATATAATAAGTGGGAAAATAAAATAAAATTTGAATTTGAAATTATCCACAAGTGTTGGGTCAATTAAGTATGAGTCAACAATTTTACAGATTTTAATATACTCATAATTATTCACATGCAATGCAATTTTAATTGGCATATCCAAGATACTCCAGCCAATATTTGTTAACAAGCCTAATATTTAAAATAGATCTTTCTTTTAATGACAAAATTTAAGATATGCAAAGTAATTGAGTCTGAGTGAAAGCTTGAAATATTGGAAATTTAAAATATTAAAAACATTTTATGAAACATATTTAAAATCCCTTATGTTTCATGAAGGATTATATGATATTTAAGATTCCTTATGTGATTTTTATATACACGAAAACATATAGGAATGAAGATTCATTGAAGAGTAATTTAACTGAGTCAAACAGTCACATTACAAAAAGCTTGATCAAACCACCCTTCAATGAATCCTCTTCCCTACATATTTCGATGTATGTCGAAGCACAGAAGAATAAAACCACAAAAACTTTCATTCTCCAGATTTACCTAAATCCAATACCTTTCTAATCATCGAACTTTGTATGCTTTTCTCCCCTCTCCATTAAGATCAATTTGTGCTATTGAAATATTCATGGATGTGTGGTTTTCCACTGGAGAATAGTTGATTCACAAGTCCCCACACTCTTAAAGTGAACTGGCTCTCTCCCAGCTAACAATTGTCATCAGTGCCACATCTAGGGGTGAGATATATATATCACTACGATCTTCATACTGAGTTTTGGCCTAACTTGGGTTTGTACAGATCTTTTGCATGTTTTGGCATCCGCTCAGAGTTTATATGTGAAATCTCCCTGCTGTGTCCAGAGACACTTTTTCCTTATAGCCAATCACCACCTATGATTCTTTCATTCTTTCTTGCTCCTCTTCCTTAATGGTCCTTGAGTCTTAGAAAAAGTGGGTATGGTATATATGCTCCATCTGGGTCAGAGTATTAACAATTTCTCTCTCTGTCTCTGTCCCTCTCTCTCTAGCACATGGGTACTTAGAAAGGACAGCCTATAATTAAATAACCTTATAAATACAGAACATACCTTGAAATGCAGGTATTATTTGTAGTCTTTAATCTTGACTCGTTCAACTGTTATTTTCACATAGGTACTTTGAAAGGACAGCATATTCAACAGTGTTGATAGTTCAGCTGGATACATTCATGTAATAGAAGGAAACTATTTCCTTATTTCATACTCTGAACAAAGCTCAACTCCAAATGTATTAAGGGCCTCAGCATAAGACCTGATACTTGTACTTTTTCTGCTTCTTGCATGGAACTAGAACACATAACGTCAAACAAGGGCACACAATCTCAGTTTACAAAATCAACACACATACACAGAGAAGAAAATGAAATAAACCAAAACCCCACATATTTTCCTGCAAATGTAGTATCTTGCCTATAATATATGCCTGTATATATATACATACATGCATAATGGCACAATATAATATTTAGAAGAAAGAATTAGAATTGCTTTTCTGATCTAACTAAACTTTTTATTAAAATATTGGGAGTTCTGGCAGATGTGAGACTGCTGGGACTAAATTATTGTATGATAATGCTAACCTGAAAAGATTGATAAAAAGCACTGTTCTACTTTTATTGATTAAAGTAAGAAAACAAATAAAAGGAGAAAGAAGACTCAAAATTAAAGATCACAAATAACCCCTGCATCACAAGGTATTTTCTATATTTATAAGGATATTTAATTATTTTTCATTAATGGAAACATTAATTTTATATGTAACATTCAATTTATATTTAAACTAAATTTAAGTATCTATCTATCTATCTTTAATTTATAGTAATTATATAAAACAAAAGTTTGCTCCCCAATTGTCAAAGAAAACTTTTGTTTTATGTTGTTCAAACATAGAAATATTTTATTTTGAATAAACTTTTGTTTGTAAATGTTTATGTGTTTATAAGTATAAACATATGTGTATGAAAGTGTCCTTTCAATGCTTCCTATGACTGCAAAAAAGAATCAACCCTTAAGGATTAATATCTGCTGTTACTGTAGTCTCACCCATGAAATTGTTTCATTGCTTCAAATATCTTCAATTTCTCCCTCTGACATAAGCCAGGAAAAACCATAAGGCTTTGTGCATGGCCCTGTGATCATATTGTACCAACCAAAATAGTTTTCTAGAAATACAATGTAACATAATCCTCTAACATAATATTTCATAATACTTAAGGATTATGCTCACACTCAAAACAAAGACCAAGGGACATTTGCAACTCTTTATACTACTACTGTGCATTGCACAGGAATTAAATTATTTTTAAATATTTGTTGAGTTATATATGTTTTTATATGGTACTCTCTTAGTTGCTTTTCTATTGCTGTGAAGATACCACAACCCAGGAGTTCACAGTAGAAAAAGTTTATTGGGAGCATATCATTTCGAGGGTTTATACATGACATACATAAAAGGAGTATAGCAGAAGGCAGGCAGGCACAGAGGTAAAGCAGTAGCTGATAACTCACATCTTAAGACAACAAAACAAGAGACAGAGAGGACTAAGTAGGACAAATGTGGAGTTTTGAAAACTCAAACACTACCCCAAGTCACAGGCCCCCTTTAAAAAAATGACACTCCTCCTAATTCTTCTCAAACTGTTACAACCTAGCATTCAAATACAGGAGCCATTGGCTGGGCATTCTCATTCAAATCCCCACAGTCCTCTGAAAGAATCTTGCTTGGCTTTGAAGGGGCTGCAAGTTTGGAAGGTTTAAAGTTTATTCTAAAGTAATCACACTTAAATATCAATGGGACATATGATTTTTATTACTGTCCAAGGTATGACGGCATTATCTGTATGCTCCAGAGTATTTCTGTAAATCTTACAACTCTTCTGTAAGAAAAATATAATCTGTCATTCCCCTTAACTGTCACCATGAACTTTTCCTTGAAAATGTTTTGAACTAGCCTATAGTCATGCAAGTGGTAAATGGTGTTGCTTATTTTTGTTAATATAAATAAGAATTTTAAAATCCTAAGCAGCATTATTTTAATTTTATTTTTTTCACAGTCCCAATGAATACATCTACAAACACTATCAAACTGAACGTCCAGGAAGATAGGGGAGAATGACCGTAAAAAAGCTAGATGATCAGGGACTTTTCTGTGATGTTGTGTATTCCAGTAATGACAAAATTTACACCAGTAGAGTCTCAACAACATGACTACATAACATGAGCTGCACCAGTAAAGTCTCAACAATGTGACTACATAACATGGGCTGTAAAAGGAAAAAACCCTCCCACCACCGTACCCCATAAAAAAACATGCCAAACTTCTTGGGTAAAGACCACAAAAAGCCTCAACAATGCAGAAAGAACTACAGACAATTGAATCTATGAACAGAATAGATGACTTTTCCTAGGTAAGACTGCACCAACTGATTGTTAAATTCTAAGAGGTCAGCATGGAAAACATACATACAAAAAACATGATATGAACTCAAAAGGTTATATTAAGGAATACATAAGTTTAGACAAATACATATATGTATGCAATAACATTTATATAAAAATCAGGTATGATTTTTAAATGGAGCAACCAGGGGTATATGGGAGAACTTAGAGGAAGGAAGTGGGTGGGGAGAAATGTTATAATTAAAATTCAACCAAATTCTTTACTTGGAAGATGGAATTCAGCAGTTAAGGGCATTTATTGTTCTTGTAGGTACCCAGGTTTGGTACCCAGAACCCATTTTAGGCAACGCAAAGCACCCTTTGCTCCAGTCCCTTTGTGTTGTGAGAGTTGCAAGCTGCTTTCTGCCACCCAGCTCCCGCCACTGGCTAGCTTTACCCGAAATAACAACACACAAATTATGTTATTTTAAACACTGCTTGGCACATCATATCTAGCCTCTTCTTGGCTAATTCCCACACCTGGTTTAGCCCATTTCTAATAATAGTGTAGCACCCCAAGGTGCGCTTACCAGGAAGATTCTAGCCTACGTCCATCCTGGATCAGAGCTTCATCATGTCTGCTCCAGAGAGGGGAGCATGGCGTCTGTCTGAGGCATCTTGCCTCACTTCCTCTTTCTCCCACCATTCTGTTCTGTTTACTCTACCCACCTATGTTCTAGCCTATGAGAGCCAAGCAGTTTCTTTATGTTTTAACCAATGACCTTCCTCCATCACCTTTGCACTAATTTGAAAACTTCAAGATATTTAGTAACCTACAACTATTTTTATAGTATATATTTCTAGCTAAACTATAAAATTAATAAAGTCAGAGACTGATATTGTTTTGGTTATCAATGACTGTCCAAATCTTGTGAGGCTATAGTCAGAGAAAAGGATGAAATTAATCCAGGCTGCTGAACAAACTGACAAATAGTGAAAATTTTCTATTTGGGGTATTGTGTTAAAAAACAAAAATAAAAATATAAACTTCATGAACTCACTTAGCAAAACATACATATTCCTTAAATATTATAAATATGTATTAAAACATAAAACATTAAGGCAATATAAAACTTCATACCCTAGCCATAAAACATATATAAGTAGCTGTAATGACAAAAGGCATCTAAATTCTCATTGTTCATGTACCACAGAGTTTTGTTGAAATAGAGACATTTTTCTTCCTCTTTACTATGTTTACTTATAGACACCATATTCCCCAATCATCTAGATTAAATGCATTGAAGGCTGGAATAAACTAAAATGATAATGTCTTGACAATTTTACTTGACAAAATTTTAAAATTGCTCAGGAGTTACTGATGAGAGGTCAAAATTGCTAAGCTCAGTACTTCAAACAAGGACACCTTATCCTTTCAAGTTCCTTTTTATAGACTTTCCTGACATCTTATATTCACATTTCTATTTCATGTTCTATAAGACATCCTGATGATAATTACAATTCAACTTAAAATTAAAGGACAATTTTGATCAGAGTAATTATATTTAGATCACAGTCCTATGACAAAACAGTTCAAAGGGTAATTTCTTACTAAGTGTGTGGCAGAGGTTCACAAAAATAATTAAGGGATGGTCAGAACCTTTTCCTAAGTATGAAAAACCCTTATGTAATTATAATTATTGGTCTTATACTCTTTAAAAATAAACATATATGCTTTATAAATTATACATCAAAGCACATAATGTTATATGTTCTGAATCGCAAAATCATGTTCTCTGTAAGATTCTACTTCTTCTTGTCTTTGTGTTTTTAATACAGTTTTATCACATTTCAGTGTTTCTGAAGCATTTGTAAAGGTTCAGTGTTTCAGGAATAAAAGCACATATATTAACAGAAAGACAATTATATTCCTAATACCTAAATCATTGTTTCAAAAGTCAATGCTGTACCTTTTACTGACCAAAATCAGTTTATACAGTCAACTCTATGTTCTGAAAAACAAAGAAATACTTGTAACTATTACAGGTAAAATATTACAGGTAAAATCCCATTGGTTTGACTCTTAAATGTAGTGCAATTAATGGAAAACTTTTTCATTTGTGATAATCCTTTGATTGTGATTTACCCTTGTGTCAAGAATCCATTAATTCTAATTCCCTTCTGCTCAGAGGAGTTAAGAAATAAATTTTAAAACAATAATGAATGGATGGCAATGATAAAATGGAAAGTTTTTTATCATTATAAAATGTTGATGATTCATTTTTATTTTTTAAATAAGTTGATTATTACTCTACCTATGTTATTTACCAAAAGGATTTCCTAACATTTCTTCTTGTTTTTATTGAAAGGCTCAATTTCATAGCCATATTTTTAATACATAAAAGAATTCAGATATTTTTGGAGTAAAAAAATATTTTCTACCATTTTGTTTTTGATGATAAAAGGTGGTTTTGCGCAAATTATTATTTGTGTAAAGTGAAGTCCATAACCTCATTTGGAATATTTCATAGTAATAACACTAATGCTATGAATAATAATTGTTTTGTTCATAAGCATTTCAAATTGATATTTAATATATTTCTTCCTAGATAATGACCTTATGCAAGATGAGAGGGAAATAAGCAATGGATGTACATATTAGGTGATCAAAAGGATGACCTCTAGTAAGGAGCCCTATTAACTTGCAGTAAAAAATCACTATGGGGAACCCACACAAGCTTACTAGACCAGAAAAAAAAAGTAGCAGTTGGAACTATAAAACTACAAAGTAACAAGAAAAAGAAAAGGTGATGTAATTATTATAATGCTTCACTTTTACCATAAGCAACTTAACCTATAGCTCACAGGTTTTTCCCCCCAGTGCAAAAATATATTTTATTGCACTAAGTATGGGCATTCACACTTAGGGGATAGTTATGATTTTTACTGGTTGTACGGGAGAAGCACAAGTGAATAAGTGAGACAAGTGAGCAGATATGCCCTTTAAAACAGATTTTAGTTGCTGAGTAGGTGCCCATTCAAGTCAAGAGAGGTGGTACCAATACTGAATCTCCAGGAGCTGGTGTAGGTTCTGGCGTTAACTGGTGGGGTCTTTGTAAGCTAGTCTTGGCCCATATAGCAGGAGTGACCTGTAAAATATGCTTGAAAATGGGTGGGATTAAAATGGTCTGGAGACTGTTAGTCTTTAGAAGATCTGATTTTTGATACAACAGCAGAACTTTTCCCTGGAACCTTCAGGTATCTGTAAGACACCTGGAACAGGAACATTTTAGAAGACATTTAAAGGAAATTGGGAACATTGGATCTTTGAAGATACATCTGAAACTTGTTAATCCTGGAGTATGAAGCCTGTGAAAGAGACGCATCTGTCTGTATTTTAACTTAAGAAATGAAGTTACCAGTACCCTAAGTCATTAAATGCTGTTAGCCAGAGCTGAGAGGAATAAAATGAGATAGCCTTTTCTTTCTTTCTTTTTTTCTTTTCTGCTTTCTTTTGCTATGCAGGCAATCCCAAATCTCTCCATAGTCTTTGGCAAACACCAGTCTTAGAAGCAGTAACTCTTTAGCCGCTGAGCTCAGGAGACCTGAAGATTTTCCTGTGGGGGGAGAATTTAGTCTACCTGTCTTTGCAGGATGAGACAATTGATCCCAGGAGCAATGTCCAGGAAAGTGATGAGGTGGAAGGCCACTTTTTGCTGTGTGGGTGGGTGCCTTTGTCATGCCCAAAGGCAAGCCCCCAGATAGAAGGTATTTTGTAACCACGAGTCTTGTTGAAGGAGATAGAGGATGCTGCAGGAGCTGGCATGTCTCTGTGTTAGAACCTCTTTTGTTAAATGCCATACTCTCAGATCTGTAAACTCTTAAGAACTAGAGTACCATTACCTGTAAGTTATATTTAAATTAGACATATAAGTTAAATTTAGACATAAACTTTACCCAATTAGTTACAACATACCAATGCTAGTTAATAGAAGAAGAGTAAAAGGGATATTTTAGTAAGTTAAAGAATATTGTAGGTGGAATGTCTCCTTGGTAGGTACAACACACATGGATACTCTTACCAAAGATGGTGCTGAGGTCAAAATGTCAGTTACCCATGTGTTCATATTTTTTTTGTTTAGAATTGTTATAATCTGTAGTTACAGGTTTTACAGATCTTAAAACATGCACCAATACACACAGAGAAATAAGTTAAGCATACTATGGAAACAAACACATATACACATAAAAGAAGAATAGTGTGGCCACATTATTTTAACAGACAGACAAATAAAACTCTTTTAAGAATCTGTGTCAGCTGACCAACTTAAAAATCCTGGTGTAGGTGGCAGAAGTCAAGGAAGCACACAGGTTGTCCCATTAAAAACCAGATTAGCAGACGCTGGAAGATAGAACAAAAACATAAGGACAGAACACGTATACAGTTTTAGAGTAGAAGGACAGGGGTAAGAGGTCCATTGTATAGAGCAAAAAGCTACAGAAGTGGAGATGGGGAGTGGTAGCACAGTATCCAGAAACCATGGGATGTGGGAGCTTGTTTGTTTTGTGGTAGGCATTAAGGGATATATCCCTAATTTAAAAGAATTTTTTTTTTTTGTAAAAAGCAGCCCAAGGGCATTTGAGGACTTGACTTTGAACTTAGGCTCCCATCTTAAGACTCAAAGTTTTAGCACAATGTGTCTACTGTTAAAAGACTCTTGAGTCAAAATCAGAGGGGTGTGGCAATTCCTTGGAAGGACTTGTCCTACCCAACAGAGTTCCATGAGGGCAAGGGCTGCCTTGCCCCTTTTGGTCAGGTTGGGTGCTTGGCACAGGCCTGTGTCTTCAACAGACTGCCTGACAAACATATAGACCCTGGGCCTCAGGGGAACTACTTGGAAAAGGGAAACTCATCCCGACAAAGCTGATCTTAGCACAGTGGAGAGCAGGTGGGGGGAGGGTGTTTCCCAACACGTGGCTCTGAGCCAGTGGGCAAAAATAGTCTCCTCACTAGGACCTCTAGATATAATGACTTACAGCCCGATAAGCCTCTCTGCCCATGAAATAATCCAAATCAGACCAAATCAAACCGAATTAGAAAAAAAAAAAAAAAACAGTTTTAATGGATGCCCGTGCTCCCAAGTGGCCTTCTAGCTCCCCCCTCCCAAGAAAGACCAGGAAAACACAGAGAGGGGAAAGGAGAACTGGGAAGACCACTTGTTCATTCTCTGGGGTCAGTTTCAGTAGCCTGTGGGAGTGGTCTTGACCCTATCTGGGGAGGGGTTACTGTTTAGCAGGCTTTCTGGGAGGTGGAGTCTGGACTGTAGCAACTCCCAGGGAAGAAGCTTGGGGTAGAAAGTTCCACCCAAATATTTTAAAATGGATGCCATGGGCTGAGGTGAAGCCTCCAACCAACCAAACTCCTTAGATATAGGGATGCTAGGGGGCTGGGGTGACACCTGGATACAAACATTTCAGACTATTTGAATATATGGGCCCCAAGGGGATGGGCTGATGCTTTTAACCAAAGACAAAAATTTAGAAAAATTTATATAGTCAATTGCACTTAAAATTTATTTGAATGTGATTTTTATTTTACTTTCAAAAGTAGAATTAATTTTAGCTGATAAAATATTTAAAGTGTACACATTTGATTGACATTTTTATACATTAATATATTTCATAAAGTTTAAAATAAAAATAGACACATTAAATATTTATTTATTTTTTATTTTCCAAGAATATTTTTAAAATATTTTTCTAACCATTAAAAAAGGGGTAGAAGGGAGGTGGGGGGAGAAAGTGGAAAAAGAGGAGGGAGGGGAAGTGGTGGTATGGATGCAAAATAAATAAATAAATAAAATTTTTAAATTTTCTAAAAAAATTAAAATTTGTTGTTATGTATCGTCATATATACACACAATTTTAAGTGAAATACAAAGAAATTTAAGATTATTGAAGAAAATAGAAAATAAAAGATTGTATAGTCGAATGAAAATTATAGCACATTTTATCAGAAGTACTACCATGCTGAGAAGGAAGAAAAATTTTATAAACATTAATGTTCACATCAAAATACCAGAAAGATATCAAACAAATCACCTAAGATATACTTGCAGGTCGTAGAAAAAGTACAAATAATAGAAACTCAAAAATATTAGGCTGCAATAAAAAATAATATTAAGGAAGAAATAATAGAAATGGAGAAAAGAAACTGAAAAACAAGCAATCTAACAAAAATCATTGAAAGAGTACAAAACTGATCAAGGAAACTATCCAAAATTAATAGAAAACCCAAATTAGTGAAATTAAAAATAACAGGGTAGTTATTATAAGTGACACCAATAATAATTACTAGGAAATTTGATGAAAACTCTTAATATAAAACTGGAAGAACTGGAAATGGATGAATTCCTAAGCAATCGTGACCTATCGATGTTGAATGAAAAGGGTGCAAACAAGATGCACATATCTTTAATGCATGACAAGATTGAAGTGCATGTTTACATCTCTCCACATGAAAAGCCCCGGGGGGGGGGGGGATGCACAATATCTTTGACAGACCCTAGCACAGCTTTAAGAAAGAGTTATGGCTTCCAGTATTTTTTCCAATGGTTAACTCTGATTGTCAGCCTCCCAGATATACAATCATCTAACTGAGAAGCCAGGAGGAACATCTGTAAGAAATGATTTAGTGCAGGATAGCCTCTGGGCATGCTTCAGAGAGATTGCCTAGAGCTTCTGCTTTGGGACTCTACTGTCATGAAGAATTGTATTTTTGATCTCCGACACTGAATAGTCTCGTCTCACTTAAATTGAGTTTGTCTGGGTGTTTTATAACAGCGAGCAAGGAAACTACCCAATCCATTTCTCAACTGTTGTAAAAAATTAAACAGAAGAAGCTGTAACTCGCCCATTCTACAAAGCTCTAATTATAATCATAACAACAAGAACTTATCAAAAACAGGAATATGTAGACTGACTTCCCTGATGATCAGAAACACACATTCTTTTAACTAGAAGATACTGTCTTGCAGCAGATGTCCTGCTCCTCTGGCACAGAGTTATAACCACGATCTTAACCATATGGTACCCTACAGAAGACCTTCAAAATGACAATACCAACTGGTATTCCAGTGGAGGTGGGGAAAATCTCACAGGCCCCTACTACATGATGAGCCGTGGGCCACTAATGGCTTCTAAGAGAAGTCATAGTCTGAAATATTCTTCTCTAGAGACAAGACCCATGATAATTTAGGCAAACAATGTTACTACAGTTTTTTATGCTGCCTTCAATTTTACAGAGTTTATGAGTGAAGAAACAACAGCAACCAAAGAAAGAAAAGGAAAGGAAAGGACATGGCTCCTCCTAGAAATGATGTAGAAGAAAGTTTATTATACATATGCGTGTGAGCATAGTCAAAGGCAGACAAATCTTGGAGAGTCCAGAGTGGTCATGACCCTGAGCCATGTGAGAAGAAGGGTGAAGGTAAGGAGGGGGACAGAGGGGAACCAGATGCAACAGCTAGAAGGTGAAAGACACCAAAAGGGTGAATGACCAAAATGGCTGGATTATATAGGGGAGAGCCTTTGGGAGAGGGCAAGCCCAGTCCCTGGGCTGGGAAGTTCAAGGTAGAGGTTGGGTATGCCAGTCATATGCACTAAAAAAAAACTGAAGGAGAACCTGGGAGAACCTGGAGGCTAAGTCTCTTTTGATATGTTAAATAGGCACTTCTGCTGTTTGTCTTGGGTTTGAACTTAGCACTTGAGAATCTTGGATATTTCACAAACTTACCCATGGTTTTGACTATAATAGTGAAAACTGATCATAATAATTATGAAAATAATAATTTAAATGGCTTCTTGCATCCTTCTTTCCCCAATGTGAAGTAGTAACTATAGTCACAGTTCTGGCTTCTGATATTTCATCTTAAAGATATGAAATTCATTTTTATGCAATTATCTAAAAATAATCTGTGACTTTTCTTTCTTCTGCATTACATTATATTACATTGTGTTATAGGTTATGATATAATAGCATCTCAAAGCCCTTGGTTGCTGTGAATGATGAAGACATTCTGAGGATTGCAATATGTTGTGTTAGCTCTGAGTCCTTGTGCTTAGCAAGATTCTGTTGGTTACCTCACTTCTTAGCCACCTAAAATAAAGCTCCCATTCAGTTTTTTTAAAAAGTCAGTTATCTGTTTTTAGGTGGAAATCTGTTGCCCTTTAAATAGTTTCTAGTGTATAGAACAAATTGTCTTCCTAAACCAAAATTCTAGCCAGGTCTTCACAGAAATCAGAATCATGAGATGCAGCTAAAACTCTAAATGGAATTAGAGCTAATCTTCATTCTGAGTACAGTTATTCAAATGGAACATTTTGTTTATGATTCACATATTATCATACAAGCACTATTTGTAATATAACATTCAAAATTATAGGAAATCAGCAAGCAGAATTGTTGATTTGTCATGTGCAGTTGTAGGAAGGAATCCTTATAACAACTGATGTTACATTAACAGATTTAGTAGAAGTAAATTATTTCAGCTTTTAATTGTAAAATTAGAATCACATATTAAAAATTTTCCATTCAAAATGTCATATAATGTAACTGCTTATATTCATGAACAGTAAATCAAATAATATATGAACTCTGCCTATATAATTAAGCTAATTTGTTAAATGTTTCATTTATACTGTTAAATATTTTTATTTTTATACAGCTTTGAAATTTTTGACTTGAGGTTAGAACTTTGTAAATATCTACATATTTCAATAATAACATAAGGATATTTTTATTTTAGATTTAATGTTGAAAAAATATTTTTAACAAGTCTGACACAATGCTAATAGTGACATATATCCTCCTGCCATCAGATAGAATAAAGAATGATCTTTTAAAGACATTGAAGCCTAGATGCTACATTTCAGAAATATGAAAAGAGGTGATCTGCTAAAGATGATAGTAATATTATATAAGTCTATGGAGTATTTGATCTTTGGATACTTCTAATTGATGCAATGAAAACTTCACAACTCTGCATAGATGTTATCATTAATTTAAAATTTACAGAGGATGAAATAATTATGACCTCAAAATAATTTCCAGTTACATGGGAATACACAGTTATATTCAAGATCAAATTTAAATGCAGAAGATTTATCTCAAGAGGCTGTGCATGATTTCTCAATATTTAAAATGAAACAATAAGCCCAATTATAAAACTTTTTGATGAGCCAAGACTTATAGAATTATAGTCACAACAAGATCAGAGGTGGGGGTAAATTGTTACAGGAATTGTCTCATGATTTCAGAGATCAAGAAATTGGCCTAGTGAGATTGTGCAGTAAGGAGTACCCCTTTTCTTGCAGAAAAACTGGGTTTGTTTTCCATATCCACATGATGGTTCACAACATCCTGGAATTCCTATTTTAGGAGATCCAGTGCCCTGTTTAGATTCCCATGGGTCCTTCATATTTGTGATACATATACAAACATTCACACACACACACACACAATAAAGTCACATAACAAATATTTTAAAAGAAAATTCACCACCAACTTTCCAGAAGATGAACAACAATAATTACAAAAGGAATTTTGATGCTAAAATTCAGTCTAAAGTGAAAACCTGAAAGATAGTAGGTCATGCAAATGTTCAAATGTTCAAGAACCACAATCTCTCTTGACTGATTATAGAAGAAAATATAAAAGTGAAATCTTCAAACCCCTCATTTTTTTCTCTTTGAAACCTGTTTTCCAAGGATTAAATGGTGTTCCTCACGTTAATGAAGACAAATGCTTTCTCACTTTACTGTTTAACTTTGAATTTTGTCTGGAAATTTCCACTCCGCTAAGTGCAAAAATAATGATTTACTGGCTATATTACCATTCTTTATCCCAAATGACTTGAAACATAAATTAACTGTCAAAAATTTCTTTACTTAAGTAGTTCCAATACCAGGTTTCTAAATGCTGGACACCTAGTTTTCTGACAATAGTACCAAATAGGACAAGTTTATCATGCCCTCAGTCTGATCCAATCCAATCAGTGTGGTTATACTAACATTTTAAACTGCAGCAACCAAAGGGTTAACAGAGACAGAAAGAACAGTCAGCATTACTCTTTTGGAACAGTAGGCACACCTCTGCTTTAGAGCACATTGCAAATCCCTTTGTGTTCACTATCTTGTGTTTTCTTTTTCCATTGCCTCTTTTTTTTATCATGCAATAAAACAAAATCTACCTTTCTAATGAGTTTTTCATGGGACAGGATGGACAGATTGTTGAATGGTAGAACTTTCTATTTCATTTTCATTTTGCCTAATTGAAAACTATCTAGAAACAGTTTTGAACATCCCCAATATCCATATTTTTAGTCTTCTATATGTTACTGCTGGCAACCATTGGTATTGAAACTTCTCAGGCTCTTTAAAAAGCAGCCATCGAATGGTTGTTTTGAACATCTCTGAACAATGATAAAATGTGAAAAATAACTACCTTGATGCCAATTCACTGCTCCTCTGTATTCTTTTTAAGTTTTTCAATAACCAGCAATTAGAATTTCCTTTCAGCTATTAAATGATTTTTGACTTTCCATACACTTATTTTGTAATAAATGTTACATGTATCCTCCATCTTTACTCTGTTTTAATAGTACCTACTTTTTAAATTGTCCAAATATCTCTACTTTTTTAGCTTCAGATCTATAGGTTTATTGTTTTTGAATATTATATTTCTAAAATAAAAATATGTAGTAAAAAATCATTTGTTTAACTATTATAATAACATAAGCCAAAAATGTATGAAAAGGCTTTATGAAGATTACAAACATACATGAAAAAAAACATACTTTCTTTAAAAAAAAATACTTGTGTTACCTTTTAGCTTTTTCCTGTCCATGAGACTATCACTGGAACATTTTGGGAACTGGCATGTAAGGATTTTACCTTGTCTACCACCTCAACATGCAGGTCCAAACCTTCAAAAATTCTCAGTTGTGGGGAGGAAATGGGAGGAGTGGAGGCAGTGCAAACTGCAGTCAGGACGTCAAATAAATGGATTCAATTTAAAAATTCTCAGTTATTTGCATCTCATAAACAACATAAATAATCTTACTTCTTGAAATATCCTGGTCTAACCATACAACTACTAGAAACTTCCAGCCCTAAAACAAAATTCTATTTTGTGAAACTCTCCTACTTTGAGAGGAAATAGAATAATAAAGAGACAAGTGGGAAAAAAAATGTCAGTTACTCTTTCAGTTAAAACTGGGAAAAAATTCTCTACTGGTCTCTCTCTTGTTCTTCTGATTTGTTTCCTGGAGATACATGAGCAAACATCTATTCAACCTATGCCGCCAAGTACAACCAATGAAACAAAGAAATTTTGTCCAAACCCAGTTTGGCAAACAAAAGACTTTATTGGGGTTTCTTATTTAAACATGGGTGAGGGGTTTTCATGAATAAAGGTATCTTGAAGTTATCTGCATCAGTAGAAATCCCACCCCAGCCTGGGTGACAAGTTTTAAAAGCTGTATCTGTTAGGTATTTTCTTACCAACAAGCCTCTCCACTGACAAAAATAATCCCAATCAGACCAAATTAAAACAACTTAAAAGATACTCATGTTTAATAGATGACCTTACTCCAGGGTGGCTTGAAGATTTTCCTGTGGGGGGAAGATTTAGTCTACCTGTCTTGGCAGGATGAGAAGATTGATTCTCCAGGTGGCATCCAGGAATCTGAAGGGTGGAAGGCAGCTTTTTGCTGTGTGGGTAGCCTTGCCAAAACCAAAGGCAAGCCTCAAGGCAGAAGGACTTTTGTCCTTCCTATCTTTTTGTAACTACCTATCTTCTTGGAAGAGCTATAGGATGCTTAGGTAATATCATATCCTTCTGGATTTTTGTTTTGTTTTACTGACTGGTGTGGAGTACATCTGTTTTTCTTACTGCTGGGGCCTACACCTGAGCAGGCAGAATACCCCCAGGATTGTGGCAGGGTCTAGCCTCAAGGCTAGCAATAAGGTTGCACTAGATTGTAGGAGGAGGGCCTGCTTGTTTGTCCCTGCTGCCCAGCACTGAAATAACTAAACAGAAATTATATTAATTAAATCACTGCTTGGCCCATAAGCTCTACCATCTTATTGGCTAACTCTTACATCTTAATTTAACCTATTAAAGTAAGAAAAACAGATGTACTCCACACCAGTCAGTAAAACAAAACAAAAAAAACAAAAAAAAAAAAAACCTCTGCTTTACAAAAGGATAAGCTAATGTCAGAATGCTAGCTCTGAAACTGGACAGATTCTCTTCTAGACCAGAGGTCATTCTAACCACCAAAGATGATACACGCCTAAAAGACTAGGAGATGAAAGAGGAAACAGAAATCAATGACTAAACATTCATCTAACCAAGAGAAACTCAGAAATCATAATCTAGATTTATAACCATTCCAACACCAGATGCCTATGGGACAGTGTAAGAATACAAACAACAGCCAGGGCAATATGGCACCATGAAAATTCAGCTATCCTAGGACAGTAAGAACTTAATGTTTAATACAACTTCAAGCACAAGAAAATGACTTTAATGACAACTTTATGAAGATAAACTTAAACAGGAAAGAAAAAGCTCCCTTAAAGAAATTGAGAAAAAGACAAATAAAAAAGTTGGTGTAAATCAATTTTCCCTTAAAGAATGCCAAGAAATCAAAGATAAAAACAAACAGGTGAAGGAAGCCATTCAAAACCTGAAAAAATATAAAAATAGAATCACAAACCAAAGGAATTCTATAAATGAAAAATCTAGGTAAGTCAATGGAAACTACAGAAGTAAGAATCATCAACACAAGAATACAAGAGAGGGAAGAGAGAATCTCATATATTAAAGATACAATAAAAAATAGATTTATCAGTCAAACAAAACGTTAAAACCTATAACACCCCCTACACAGATCATTCAGAAGAACTGGACACTAAGAAAAGATCAATCCTAGGAATAATAGGAATAGATGGAAAAGAATCCCAGCTTAAAAAAAAAAACAGGTAATATATTTATCAAAATCATAGAGAAAAATTAATCTAAAGAAAGACATGCCAATAAAGGTACAAAGCTTCTAAAACAACAAATAGATTGGATCAGAAAAGAAAGTTTCTGAATCACATAATTATCAAAACACTAAGCATACATACAACAAAGAAATAACGTTAAAATTTTCAAGGTAAAAGGTCAAGTAACATATAAAGGTAAATCCATTAGAATTATACCTGACATCCCAATTGAGGTTCTAAAAGCCAGAAAAAAGAGCAAATATCTTGCAAATTCTACGATACCACAGATGTTTGCACAGACTACTAAATCCTATAAAGCTTTTAATCACCATAGCTTGAGAAAGCAAGATATTTCATGACAAATCAAACTTAAAAAGTATTTATCCACAAATGCAGCACTACAGATGGTACTAGAAGGAAAACTACAAGCCAAAGTTAACTACTCCCAAGAAAACATGGGTAATAGGAACTTTTTACTAGCAAAATCCAAAGGAGGGAAATACACACACACACACACACACACACACACACACACACACACTCAACCACCACCAATAACAAAATAATAGAAAGTAACAGTCATTGGTTATTAATATGTCTTAAGATCAATGCGTCAATTCCCCAATAAAAAGACACAGGCTAACAGAATGGCTATGGAATCAGAATCCATCATTCTGCTGCATTAACGAAACACACTACAACCTGAAAGACAGACATTACCAAAGAGTAAGTAGTTGGAAGAATATTTTCCAATCAAATGGATACAGGAAGCAAGTTGGTGTAGCTATCTTTATATATAACAAAATATATTTCATATCAAAATTAATCAAATGAAATGAAGGAGGACATTTCTTACTCATAAGAAAACACTCAAAGATCGGATTTCAATTCTTAACATCTATGGTCTGAATTCAAGAACATGCATATTCATTAAATAAACATTACTAAAGCTGAAATCACATATTGAACCTCACATATTTTTTGTTATTTTTTTAATTAATTAATTAGTAGAGATTTCTGTTTCTTCCCTGCCACCGCCTCCCACATCCCTCCCCCTCCCCCAATAAACTCCCCCTCTTTCATCAGCCTGAAGAGCAGACTGGGTTCCCTGCCCTGTGGGAAGTCCAAGGACCTCCCACCTCCTTCCAGGTCTAGTAAGGTGAGCATCCAAACAGCCTAGGCTCCCACAAAGCCAGAACATGAAGTAGGATCAAAACGCAGTGGCATTGTTCTTGATTTCTCAGCAGTCCTCATTTTCTGCTATGTTCAGCGATTCTGGTTTTATCCCATGCTTTTTCAGACCCAGTCTAGCTGGCCTTGGTGAGTTCCTGAAAGAATATCTACTATTGGGAATATCCCCAAGACATGCCCTATCATACAACAAAAGTATATGCTCAACTATGTTCATAGCAGCATTGTTTGTAATAGCCAGAACCTGGAAACAACCTAGATGCCCTTCAATGGAAGAATGGATGAAGAAAGTCTGAAATATGTACATATTAGAGTACTATTCAGCAGTTAAAAACAATGACTTCTTGAATTTTGCTTGCAAATGGACGGAAATAGTAAACACTATCCTGAGTGAGGTAAGCCAGACCCAAAAAGAGGAACATGGGATGTACTCACGCATATTTGGTGTCTAGCCATAAAGTACATTGAGCCTATAATTTGTGATCCTAGAGAAGCTAAATAAGAAGGTGAACCCAAAGACAAACATATAGTCATCCTCTTGGATATTAACCTTCATCAGGCGATGAAAGTAGACAGAGACAGAGTCCCACATTGGAGCACCGGACTACAACCCCAAGGTCCAAATCAGGAACAGAAGGAAAGAGAGCATGAGCAAGGAACTCAGGACCGCGAGGGGCGCACCCACACACTGAAACTCATATATTAATAGTGGGAGACTTCAATGCCCCACTCTTTTTTTTTTGGGGGGGGGAGGAGCTTTTTCAAGACAGGTTTTTCTCTGTAGCTTTGAAGCCAGTCTTGGACAAGCTCTTGTAGACCAGGCTGGGTTTAAACTCACGGAGATCCACCTGTCTCAGCCTCCTTAGTGCTGAGATTAAAGGCATGTACCACCACTGCCTGACTAATGTCCCACTCTTACCAATGAAGAGTCAATTCAGACAAAATTGAAACAGAGAAAAAAAAATTGCAGATAATAGGAATCAAATGGGCCTATCAGAAATTTATAGGCTATTTCACCCAAACACAATAGAATATACCTTCTTCTCAACACTTCACAAAACAGTCTCCAAAATTGATCACATACTTGGTCACAAAGCAAGTCTCAACAGCTACAGGAAAACTGAAAGAACTCCCTGTATCCTATCCTACCACCATGAATTAAAGCTGGATATCACAAAGACATTTCTTCAGCTATATTCATAGCAGTTTTATTCATTTTCAGAGACCAGCTTCAACAATTATACCACTTACAAGAGTAGGGATATGGGGATTTGAAAAATAAGTAAAAATAATGAAGATGTGATTGAAAATAATAAAACAGAAACATAGGCTAGTACTGGGAGGAAGTTCCAGTAAATACTGAAATCATGCATGCTCAATTTTCCATACACTTTTATACCCCAATACAACAGTGGGAGAGAAAGGGGGAAAAAAAACTACTTTAACATGATACAAATGAAAATTAGAACAGTTACTTGTTTTTAGACTTTGAGACACCAAGCCATTAACTCATAAGAAATGCATTCTGTTGTTTAGACAGTGAACCCACCCTAGATTAAGTAGGTGGAAGGCAGCCACTTTCTAGTCAATCATCCTAATTCAAAAAAATAAAAATAAATAAATAAAAAGAACAGAAGTATGCTTGAATGCTCTGACTTTGGTCATGTTGGAGAGGATCCATTTTCATGGGCCATCTTAAGGTCCAAAACACCAATAACCACACCCTAGGTCAGGGTGTGGTGACACACTTGTTGTTAAATACTTTGAACAAGCTAAATCTCTCTGATTGTAAGACAAGGTGGAAAGAAGTTCACGTTTTTGGACCTCAACATATTCCTCCATTTTTATTAATTTCAATAGAGCCTGGACTTCTGATACAGGACAGTCTGCCTTAGATCTCCGTTTTCTTGTTTAGCATACTTATCCGTTTTTGGTACATGCATTCCAATCATGCATGCCTCTGTCTTAACTGCCTGGTGCAGCGGGGAAACGATCTTACCTTGTAATCAAAAAGTTAAAGGAGAAAGCATCTCTAGGTACCCTGTGCCTTGAGCCAACTTTTTGTCAAGAGAATTTACCAATAACCATATAATCAAGTGCAAGCAGATAATGCTTTGTGAAATACATGTTCCTATGACTACAGTATCCCCTAATTAAAGGAGTGAAGGATCACCACTCCTTTAAGGAGTGGGAATGCCCTTTTGAATTGGTCTAGAGTTTTTAACAGTTCTCAGCTGTATAAAAATCTAAATTTGTCTTATTAAATATGTCAAATCAAGAACTCATTGGCCATATCAAAATTCTCTTAGATGAGTTCTAATCTTTTTTCTAATCAGTAACATCTTACAGTGAACAAAAGCAGTTACAGTCATTAACTGGTCAATACTATAATTCTAGCATAAAAATTAATAATAAACACACAATTTGCCAAATCACAATTCTCTTAAATTTATTCTAATAAAAAGACAAGAAAAGGTTTCTGTCATGGGTGAGTGTCCAACTGTATTGTATCTTTTAAACAATTATCCTAGTCTGTGAGCAGTAGCAAAACGTTTAGGTTACCTTCCTCATCTCTGAAGAGAGGCTTCAGTCACTCTTTGTAACAAATCTTTTTTCCTTAGAGGGAAAAATTGAGGTCTCAGTTCTCAGGTCCTCTATTTCAACAGCAGATTGAATATTATTCTGGCAAAATGAGTTGTGTGTCCCAAGACAGAGTATGGATAAACTATCAAATATTTAGTCAGCATCTTTGGGCTGGCTCCAAATTAAGCAAGACACACCAAGGTCTGGAATTTGTGCATTAGGTCTACAAAGAAATTAGGAATCACCAATCATCACCATGATCTTCTTTCCCTTCTCAGACTACAGTATTAAGCCAGGAACAGGTTCAGGAACCTCTTTCTGCTTTTTCTATGGAGTCAGCAGTAGCTGCAATGTCATCAGGTCTTGCATCCTTCTGTTGTACATGTAATCATCTCATCAAGCTTTATCATCTTCCTTTGAAAAAAGGCAGAAATATGCCCTTGACCCCATATTAAGACATGATCAGGTCCTTTCCATAGTCCAGTGCAAGGGTCTCTCCACCTTGCTTTAGCAAAGGTCGCCTTGGTGCCATCATGCCAAAATCTATCTATCCACAACAGACTGTTCATGAGTATACACATTCAAGAAGTTTTGAGGAAACAGGGCATGACTTAAGGCAGTATGTAGCAACCGATGGTATAATCCTCCTTATTTATTCATTTTTTGAAGTTGGATTGTATGGGCATAATAACTTTATGGTATTTTAGAAACAGAATTTTGTTTAGCAGTTTTCATGATCTGCTTAAGGGAATCAGAATCGTTACTCCCCTTAGTAATCTCATGGAGAGGCTTAAGATTCACTGTAAACAACAATAAATAGGACCGTAGGCACTGGATATTTTATTAAAAGTTTGTAAACTGTATTTCTAATCCGAGCTGCAGGTCTGCCTAGTTGACAAGCCTTAACTTGCTCATTTACATTTTCACAGACACTTTTTTGCCTTTAGAGCTGACGCTCCCTGTTCTACTTCTCAGCAGCTTTGCTGTCACGTAGGAACCCGACTCTGACTCTGTTCATCTCATAGCTCAAGGTGGGCTGCACAGTGGGGCACAAAACACACTTTCCTTTCTCAGCTACTTGGCGGTATCCTATTGGGGACTTGGGACCAGGAGGCTGGTTCCTTATTGCCTACTATTGGCACAGGCCATGGTTTTTTCATGTAGCAGTCCAGTCAGAGGCCAGTGTTAGAGATGGCTGACAAATTTGCAGGCTCCAAGACCACCATGTCCACGAGCTTAGGCTGATATTCCATTTTTTTTAAATATAATTTTTTTATTGAAAAAAAAAAAAAAGATTTCCGCCTCCTCCCC
>NW_026068057.1:4286704-4302920 GCF_014885135.2 Alexandromys fortis
TCATCTGCAAATAACGAAAGTTTAACTTCTTCCTTTCCAATTCGAATCCCCTTGATCCCCTTATGTTGTCTTATTGCTATTGCTAGAACTTCAAGCACTATATTGAAGTGGTATGGCGAGAGTGGGCAGCCTTGTCGTGTTCCTGAGTTTAGTGGGATGGCTTTGAGTTTCTCTCCGTTTAATTTGATGTTAGCTGTTGGCTTGCTGTATATAGCTTTTATTATATTTAGGTATGACCCTTGTATCCCTAGTTTCTCCAAGACTTTTATCATAAAGGGATGTTGAATTTTGTCAAATGCTTTTTCAGCATCTAATGAAATGTATGTGTGTCATCTTATAGCAGCATTTTATTTCAGGTTTGGTTGATGTCCCTGGGAAATGTGATCTTTTCTTATGGGAAAATCAGGGTGGATCTGGGGGAAAGGTAAAGTAAGAGGGAGAAAATTGAAGGAGTAGAAACTGTACTCAGGATATAATGTATGAAAGAAGAAAAAATGTAAAAAAATACCTCTCTGATTAAAAAAAATCAATAAATAAAACTTAAGAAGAAACCAAAGAAAGACCAGCAAAGATTTGCATTGATTTTTTTCTAGACAGCAATGTCCAATAGAATAGTGCTAAAAAAAAATGTATTGCAACAAACAGTACAAGATATCAGATCAAGCCAAAAAGAAAACAAAACAAAACCTTAGTAATTTGGGTTCACTTCTGACCACTGTGGCTTCTGATTTATTTTATGATTTAGCTTCATTTTGAACATGTATAGTTTCCTAGAAGGTTTTTAGAACATGCATAAACATGATTCCCAGTCATCAAAATACAATTGAGTCTTCCAGTACCTCTACTGAATAGTACCTTCTGGCTTAAATGACTCAACTTCACAGCATATTTTGTCTTAGTTGTTGAATTTTTGAGAGATGTAATGTCTGAAACACACTTTAGTATATTCAAAAATAAAATACCTCATTTTTAATCTTTTTATGTTAACTGAAATCTTAAAGTAGTGTTAGTTTGCATTTCTCTCATGACTAATGATGTGTAACTTCTGAATATGTTTCTTAGCCATTTGTGTTTCATCTTTTGAGAAGTCTCTTTTTAGTTTTATTATTTTGCTAAATTGACATAGTATTTAACTATTATTTTGCTAAATTGACATAGTATTTAACTAACTCCTGGTGACTGCACCTTTCAGTCCTTTTTTTTTTTGAGAAGCTACTGTTTGCAGTAGATGGTGACCAATGATTGGTCAAGGTGCAGAGATTAAGACACTTGTAGGTGCCCATCTCTTCAAGAATCATTGCAGTCGATGGGAGGAAAGACTAAAAACCAGAAGTGGTGTATGTTTCCCAGGAAACAGTTTCTTCTGGACACAGCATGACAGCTGCATATATGAATTCACAGTGTTGGAAACAACATGCACAAAAAATGTGAAATCTGAAAGCAGACCAAATCCCCGCAGGGGTTGGATGTTTGGCCTAAACTCTGTCTCTGGGAGTGGAAAAAGAGTTTTCTCTAAGAGTGTAGCTTTTGGTAAGTAGATCATTCTCAAGTACAAGACCACAACTGAAGAATGTTTGGTCTCCATAACTGGTCTTGGTGGAGAAAGAGGAAAGGACATGAAGATGGGATAGAGATGTGAGAGGATTGTAAAGAGTTGGGCATGGGGATGAATAAAATCAAAACTAGTTGTACAAAACTCTAAAAGAAATAATGAAAAATGACTTAAAAATATGGCATATTCATAAAACCAATTTGTCTGACTTACCTACCCTTCTTCTATTCAATTGAGTCTTTAAGGCGCTGCTATTAAATTTGTGATATGGGATTCCCCTCTGTATGCTGTGAATATGGTTGGTTAATGAAGAAACTGTCTTGGGCCTGTGTAGGGAATAGAGGTAGGCAGTGAAAACTAAACTGAATGCAAAGAGAAAGAAGGAGGATTTAGGAAGAAGCCATGTAGCCCTGCCAGAGACAGATGCAGGAACTTCACTCTGTAAGCCACAGCTATGTGGCAATACACAGATTAATGGAGATGGGTTTAATTAAGATGTAAGAGTTAGCCAATGAGAAGTTAGAGCTAATGGGCCAAGCAGTGATATAAATAATATGGTTTCTGTGTGATTATTTTGGGGCTGAGTAGCCAGAATGACTAAGTGTCCCTATCACTCCAAATTTTTGTTTATATTTTTAAATTATTATCTACTTAACATTAATTTTTTAATAATTTAATGTTCAGGAAATTCTGTATTTATTTCTTGGATGGTTCCATGGATTCTTAACCTTAAATCATCGGTAAGAAGAATGAGTATGTACAAATGAAATTGTGAGCAAACCTTGTGTCCACAACTATTATTTGTACATATAGTTTTAGAGCTATAATCAGATTTTCCAAGGTATCTGAAACAACAGCTAATTTAAGTAGTGTGAGAAAATGTTTGCATTAGACATAAGGAATGACATAGGGAAAAATCTGAATTAAGGATATCAAAATACTGGTCAAATATGTTTCCTCCACTTAATACTATTGTATATCTGATGGAATATAGGTAATACTTGCTATTCTGTAACTGTATTTGAATGGGTAAAAAAGCCATGATTTGAATTTATAATTATGCATTTTATATATTCATTGTTCATGGTACTATTACATAAGGATATTTTTTATTTATTACATAAGGATCACACAAGCGTAGAGTATGAATTAACTACATTCCTCTTCATGCACAAACCCTCCTTTATTTCTTCACCTCCAGTTAGTTCCTGTGTCCTCTAGACTGTTTTGTTTTTATTCTAATATTGTATATATTTGAAATAACAATATGATATTTAATAAGTGTATATTTGAATGTACATAAAGTCTAGAAATTATGAAAGAAAGCAATCATACATATGTATATCTTTCTGGGAAAGAAATCATATAGATATATGTACATATGTAAATATATGTATATATACTTTTTCTTTCTGTGACTTGTTTAATTATCTCAAAACTGGCTTAATGAGCTATATATTATCATCTAAAATAAACTGTCATTTGAAATCCTGAGAGTAGGGGTGCTTGAATATTTTATGTGCTAGAAAAATCAAAATAATAATTATAAATAATTAATAAATAAGATGATAAGTATTTTCTAAATTTATGTAAAACAGCAGAGGAAGGATAATTGATAGTAGAAAACAGTGAAGTCCAAACTAATATTCCATAAGAGAATAAATTCTTGTAGCATTAAGATATTAAATGACATATAAGAAAATAAATTTGAGGAATTGAAATGGATGATAAGAGTAGACATTTGATGAGAAGAATATCTGAAGCATATTTTTGAGGTTTGTATATTTTGTTGATGAAGAAACTAATGAAAATAAGTCATTAGTATATGGAGGGGTTTTCTAAGTGACAATAAGAAGTTGCAAAGGAATTTCAAAACATGTCCAATATTCAGTACCTGAGCAATTTTCTAAACTCCATACCAAGAATATTCCTAAGCATTCTCATATTTAAAAGTGGTAAAAGAGCAATAAATAAAAATTTTGTATTATAATTAGAAGTATAAACAAGTTAATGATTATTACAGAAGAGAAAAATAAATTATCACTTTCATTGGTTCATTACTTTACTCTTTTGATACATAAAGCAAATGATGAATGTGTCATATTAGCTATATTAATACTAATGAGTAAAAGCAAATTAATTGGGGAAATATGGTGAGGTTTTAAAGTTGTTAGATTTATATGAGACTTTTCCAAATATGACTGAAATGAAATTCTACAAGATATTTGAATTGTCTTCAGTCTTAAGTGGCATTAAAAAAAAGCACACGAATATCTTGTTTAGTCAGAATTTGTAGGTTTTAGGGATAATCCTTATTTTATTTCCATTTTTTGGCCTCTTATTAACTTTGTTGGAATGGCTGAGTTTCATAAGAAACTGAAACAATTAAAGTGGAATTCTCCCAGGTGCTTTTTGCTGATACAGCTGGTTTCCAAGCTCTTTTAGATAGAGCTTATTATAGAAATGTTTGTGCACATTCTGATTGCCCACTCTACTTCTCCTCCAGCCAGCTCCCAGTAACGCTGCCAACAGAGTGCAGGGCCACCTGAGTGTTTTCTGCCCTAAACTGTCCTTAGTTAAGACGGGAAAAACTGTCAATCATTCCTTCATTCTTGCAGTATTCTCCATACTTCTTCCATCAAATGTATCCCGAACTAAGTTAATTCATTAACAATAACAACAACTACTGGTTTTAATTATTTTAAATCTTATACAAGCTACAAATCAAATATTTTCTGTTGTGTTATTTAGGACAGTTCAATACCTTACTTAAGCACCCAACTCTAACTGACATTCCACTGCCAAGGAACAGTCTCAGTGAGACTCAACTGTGTTTTGCATTCTGTCCCATTTGACAGTTAAAAAAAATAAAACCTTTAAAAGAGGATAACCAATTCTTTCTGCTATACACTGTGCAAGCAAATAAGTTTTAGATGCTTTAGTAATGTTTCTTATTTTTTGCCAGAAATAAGATACAAGTTATCCATTTTGTAAAAGTGGTGCATTTTCTAAAAACATAGCTATATAATTAGATTGCTTTGTTCAATCACTCATTAAAAATAATACAGTTTATTCCTTGCCCCAAATCTCATTTTTAATGGAATGTAATTTCATGTATGTATTGTATGTTAGTATTTCTCAAGCACAGCACACATATTATTCTGGTCTCTTTTTCCTCCAAAAGAAAAAATATTCTAAATAAATCAACTATTATTTCTACTCTGGATAGATAAATAAATCAGATTTACGGATATTTTAAATGAACTTTATAAATGTGGAACACATGTCTATTCCCACTTGATAGAGCAACCACAACAAAATAACAAGTAGATTATACCAAAGTCCATTTTGGTGAACCAGTCCAATCAAATGATAAATTCTGTTGACATTTGAATTCAAGACAAAATTAATAAAATCTATATATTCATGCTAAGTAAATATGTATGAGTTTTAAATTTCTGAGCATAAGGAGGAATTTGATAGTTATCTGGTCCAAGGCTAAACTTCCTGGTTAGAAATAAACTCATCCATGATGGCAAAAATAGTAGTAGTGACTTATGATGGTTTGTAATTTACTTTTTTTATTTATCACCATTTATCTCAATATACAGCAGATTTGAAAATATCAGGAAAATAAAATAAGTTCTGAAAACTTATTTTAAATCATTCCAAAGGCTCTGAACAGAAGTTTCCAGATTTTATTCTTGTAACTGTTTTCACAAATATTAATGACTATATTTGAAACTACTTCGGTAATTGACTTCAGGTGTGCACTTCTATGTTTTTACATTATAATTATCCATATTCATGTGCTTGGAAAGTATAAATTGCTTTAAAAATAACTACCATTGGGTGTTCTTATATACTATGTACTTTATAAAACATCCCAATTTTCCTGTCATATGTCCACCACAGTTTGCATCAGATAGAACTTGTGATTAATATTAAATAGCAATCATTCTTTCAGTTTCTTAGAATAAAATATTAAATATCACATATTGACCTAAATATAAATCACATCCAGTCAAAATCATGAAAATTTCCTACTTTTGTAAACTTGATCTTACTTGTAGAGCAGATAACACCTATAATTTATAAGTTTAAAGATGTGTTGAATTATAATTAAGTCATAAATAAATTGAATTCTGAAAAATTTAAATGAAGCATTTCTACTCTTTTGCCAAAAATTACAATATAATTGTAATATTTATTAAATTTAGCAGTACATTTTGGTTCATTTAAAGATATTTTAATATCTTCAAAATAAAAAATGATCAGTCTGAGATCTTGGGTTTTCTTTATTATGATTATCACAGATTAGGATCAGGTTTAGGGTCACTTTTTGTATAGGGGGAAATCAATAAAATGGTAAGATCCACAGATAGTAAATAGGATTGACCACATACATTTTTTCTTGTATAATTTTAGTATTCCTATTTTATATGTATCTTTAGTAATTCACAACTTTTCAAATGTCATAATTTAGAGTAAAACTGTTCTGTATATATTCTCATGTGTTACATACTGATTTCTCAAATGTTAAATATTGTGTCTTGGAAAGAGGAGGCATGCCTTAGATTTAGTAGGCTAATGGAATTTTAATGTTCAGAAACTAAGCATGTTACAAAATTTACAAGGTCCCCTTTCCAGTTTATCCAGAAGATCTTAACTACTTTTCTTCCTGAAGCCCTCCAAGTATGTCCCTTCCTAGCATCCCCATTTTACCTAGCTTCTCTGGGATTGTGGATTGTAGGTTGGTTATCCTTTGCTTTACATCTAATATCCATGTATGAGGAAATACATAGTGTTTGATTTTCTGGGTCTGAGTTACCTCACTCAGGATGTTCTATCCATTTGCCTGCAAATTTCAGGATGTCACTGTTTATTTTATTTTATTTTTTCCCCACAGCCGGGCTCCTGGCCGCCTGGCTAGCTTATACCCCGAAATAACAACACATAAATTGTATTCATTTAAGCACTGCTTGGCCCATTAGGTCTAGCTACTTACTGGCTAATTCTTACATCTTGATTACCCATTTCTATTAATGTGTGTAGCACCCCAAGGTGCGCTTACTGGGAAGATTCTAGCCTATGTCCATCCTGGATCAGAGCTTCATCGCGTCTTTCCCAGAGAGGGAGAGCTATCAAGTCTGAGCTCACTTCCTCTTCCTCCCAGCATTCTGTTCTGTTTACTCCACCCACCTATGTTTTAACCTGTGAGGCCAAGCAGTTTCTTTCTTAATTAACCAATGACCTTCTCCCATCAAAAAACAGCCATCCTACCAAGACAATATACAGACTCAACACAATCACAACTAATATTCCAAAGCAATTCTTTGATGACACTGGAAGGAAAATGTTTAAATCCATATAGGAAAACAAGATACCCAGAATAGAAAAGAAAATCATGAATAATAAAAGAACTACTGGAACTAGAAAACTAGAAAATCCATCCCCATCCTGAGTGAGATGACCCAGACTCAGAAAGATGAGCATGGTCTGCACTCACTTTTAAGCAGATACTAGCTGTAAGCAAGGATAACTAGGAGTCTACGGTCCACAACCCTGGAGAAGCTGAGTCACAAGGTGAACCTAAGAAAAACATATATAGATCCACGTGGAAAATCAAAATAGATAAGACCACTTGAAGAAACTGGGAATATAGGGGTGGGGGGAGGAGGGTGGAAGGGAAGAGTAGGGGAAAAGGGAAGGGACAAGGAGAACTTGATGGAACCAGATAGTCAAGATGGAGGAAGGACAGAGATAAGAGCAAGAAAAGAGATATCATAATTGAAGGAACCATTATGGGATTAGCAAGAAACCTGGCACTAGAGGAATTCCAGGAATCCACAAGGATGACCCCAGCTAAGATTCTAAGCAATAGAGGAGAGGGTGCGTTAACTGGCCTTGCCCTGCAATCAGACTGATGAATATCTTAAATATCACCATAGAAAGAACCTTCATCCAGCAACTGATGGAAACAGAGGCAGAGACTCGCATCAGAGCACTGGACTGAGCTCCCAAAGTCTTGTTGAGGAGTGGGAGAAATGAAAATATGAGCAAAGAGCAAGCCCATGATGCGTACTCCCACTGAAACAGTCTACCTGAGCTAATGGGAGCTCACTAACACCAGCCAGACTGGAAAGGAATAGTCATTGGATCAAACTAGCCCCTCTGAATGTGGTTTACAGTTGCATGGCTAGGACAGACTGAGGGGCCTCTGGCAATGGCATCAGAATTTATCCATACTTCTTGTCCCTAATTTTTGGAACTTATTCTCTTTGGATGAAGACTTTATTCAGCCTAGATATAATAGGGAAGGCCTTGTACCTTCCCCAAAGCGATATGCCTTACCCTCTCTAAAGAGAGGATAGGGGTGGGATTGGGAATATGTGGAGGGAGTAGGTGAAGGGGAAGGGAGTAGGAACTTGGATTAGTATGTATAAGGAAGAAAGATAGTTTGTTTGCTTTAAAAACAAAAGAAAATAGAAAACAAAAACAAAACAAAACAAAAAAGAACTGCAAGAGTTATCACCATCCCTAATTTCAATTTGCATGGCACAGTGATAATAGTGAAAGCTGCATGGTATTGGCATAAAGCCAGACACATTGATCAAAAGAATTCAGCTGAAGACCCAGACATAAGTCTACACACATATGAACGCCTGACTTTTGATTAAAAAAAAAAGTCAGAAATACACGCTGAAAAGAAAAAAAAAGGCATCTTCAACAAATAATGCTGGTCACACTGGATATCTGGCTATAGAAGAATACAAATTGATACATATATATATATATAAATATATACATATATATATATATAAAACCATACACAAAACTTAAGTTATGGATTAAAGACCAAACATAAAATGTGACACACTGAACCTAATAGAAGAGAAAGTGGAGAATATCCTTGAACTCACTGAATCAGGAGACAACTTTCTGAACTGAGCATCAATAACCTAGGCACAAAGATCAACAATATTATGTGGTAAATAATGAAAGTGAAAGACTTCAGTAATGCAAAGGATGCCATCAGTTGGATAAAGTGGTGGGCTACTGAAATGGAAAAGATTTTTTTTTTTATCCACTCCAAGTCTGATAGAGTACTTCTTAATATCCAAAATATATAAAGAACACAAGAAATTATGGATCAAACAGTTCAATTAAAATGGGATACATATCTAAATAAAGAGTAGGGAAATCTCAACTACAAATTATAAGCATTTTGAAATTCTATCTTATACCTATCTGGATGACTAAGAGCAGAACCACAAATGACAGTGTATACCTGAGAATGTGGAGTTCAAGCAGTGAGGATGTGGTGCACTAAGAACTCTCCTTCGTTGCTTGGAGTACAAACTTGTATAGTCACTATGGAAATCAATATTGTGTTTCCTCAGAAATTTGGGACTCAATCTATACCGAACTCAGCTATGCTACTCTTGGGCACACACCCCAAGTATACTTGCTCAACCATATTCATTGAAGCTTTGTTAATAATAGCCAGAAACTGAAAACAACCTAGATTTCCATCAACTTGAGAATGGATAATGAAAATGTGGTACAGTTGCACAATGGAGTATTACTCAGCTGATAAATAAAAAAAAATGATATCATGAAATTTTGCAGACCAATGGATGTAACTAAGTGAGGTAATTCAGAACAAGAAAGACAAATATGGTATGTACTCACTTATAAGTACACATTAGATATTAAGTAAATGATAATCAAGATACAATCCAAAGACCCAGAAAGGTTTGGTAAAGAGAAAGGCTCTAGGGTGGGATACATGGATCCCCCCTCTGGAAGGGGAAATAGAATAGTTTATATCAGTAACAGGGAGCAGGAGGGATGAAGTGGAATGGAATAAGAAAGCATATGGAGACACAGCTGGAATTGGGGGACATTTGGGAAGCAATATGAAAACCTTGTACTGTGGAAAGTTCCTGAAATCTATGAGAGTGACCATAGTGAGGACTCCTAGTAATGAAGGATACAAAGTCTGAACTAGCCTTCATTTGTAGCCAGGCAAGTCTTACAGGGGTGGGCCCAGGCTTTCTTAGGGTGAGTTGGCTGAGGAGCTCCATAAACTTCACAGGTCGATGCTAGGCTAGAGGGTCACTAACTGAAAAATGTCAGTGGGGCACCATTGCCCAGGACAACAAACACACTGAAGGCCTTCATCTCTATGTTTTAGTCTCTTTGCCAGAAGGTACTCTTCGGGCCACTGAAAGAAACCTGGGAACAATTTAGTCACAAAACCCTCCATCAACAATTGTCCTGCCTGCAAGATGTACTGAGGCACTGGTGGCCCAGAAATTTTGAGCCTGACCAACTCAAGGTCTAACCTGAGACCCATCCAAGGGGTGTGGTGGTAGACATGCACTACACTACCTGCAAGCCAAGAACTGAAGAGTGGATAGCACAAAGACCTAGTGAAGAACCAAACATAGCTTGCAAAAAAAAAAAAAAAAAAAAAAAATGTAATGATTCCTAATTGATTCCTAATGATATTCTGCTATACTTACGTCAGTGTTTTGTCCAGTAGTCATTGGAGAAGCTTCCTCCAACAGCAGACGGGAGCAGGCTCAAAGACCTGTTGTCAGACATTATGCCATGAGAGAGTAAATTGGAGATATCCATTAGGTCCCTTCATTTGAAGCTTGGCGAACCATATAGAAGGGGTGAGGAAGATTGTAGGAGTCAGAAGCGATAAAAGGTACTAGGAAAACAAGGCCCACTGATTAACTAGGCAGGGCTCTTATGGGTACACATAGATGGAAGCAGCATACACAGCATGTACAGGTCCTCTGTGTTCATGTTATGGCTGTTAGTTGGGTGTTTTCTGAGACTCCTAACAGTGGGAACAGGGATTTCTTTGACTTTTTTCCTGCTCTTGAGACTCCTTTCCTCCTATTTAGTTGCACTTTCCAGTCTAGATATGAAGACAGATGCTAAAAAGACATCCCACACTAGTTCAGAATTGAGTATAATAAAGGGTTATTTATTTAGGGGTGGACTCACAGATCACAGTCCTCTGCAAAAGAATCCAGCAGACAGAAGAGAGAGCTCAAGCTTTATATTGGCATTTATAGTATATGAGGCCACGCCCAAGTGGGCTGGCAACTTAAAAGCTACTAGCTGAAGGATATCCAATAGCATAGATATGATTGCTTCACCTTGTCATAGTATCAGTTTTGTTGTGTGATTTTTGTCTCTTGGAAACCTGCTCTTTTCTGAATTGAAAGCAGAGAGGGAGTGGATTGTCGGGAAGGACATGTGTGTGTGTGTGTGTGTGTGAGAGGGTACCTTAGCGGAGTGGAGTGAGGGAAAATTGAGGTTAGGATGTACTGCATAAGAAAAAAAAATCTTAATTTTTAAATGTTTTAATAAAAATGTATTAGTATATCTTTCCTTTTCTTTCTCTCTCTTTTCCTTGAAAAAACTTAGAAAGAAATTAGTAGTTTAAAAAAGACTTATTAAGCATAAATGTATTTCATGAGAATATATATATATATATACATACATGCATATATATGCATACACACATATACATGTGAAGGATTTCATTCTGAATAGCATTGCTCCATTAGATTCTCATCAAAACAACAAATAAATATAGCTTTGAAAAATGAGAAACTTTTGGAAGAAACAAAGAGAATTCTTTTTTGTGTGTATACTTCCTCACTAATTTTTGATAGTTATTCTGAACACGTAAGTTCCAGGGTGTCTGAGAATGAATAAAAATGTGCTGAGAAGAAAATGAGATCATTTATGGATATCAATGAGAAGTTTATTTTCAGAAGGGTCAATTGATGAGTTGATTTGTGCAGTCTTAGTGCCAGTGATTTAAGATTCAATGCCTTTTACATTGGAAAGTATGTGTCAAGCCTAAAAATGTATAACACTTTCAACTACTCTATTTTCTTGCATTCGTCTTTCATAACACTAAATATGATTCATTAAGTGACCCTAATAATTTAAAGTCATCACAGAATGTATACTTCTTAAATCTATATTTAGAAATTTTATACATGATAAAATTAATGTATATCATGTTAGCAGATTAAACAAGTAAAAGTGGTTCTCTCTGTGTTTTAAATATTCTGTTAGTACTCCAGGTATCTTGCATAAGAAGTAAAAATTGAAATTGACCAGAAGAAATTGAAGTGAAACGGCCTACTGTGTATTCATGGTCTAACTTCTATTGTGCTTATTTTGTAACTTTCCAATCAGTTCTTTTTTAAAGACATAAGAGTTTTGGTCTCAGAACAACTGAAAGTTCTCTCATAAAGGTTAACTCCTTACAAACTGACTAAATTAGTATATCATTAAGAATTACTCTGATAAGAAATATTTTAATGTCTTCTGAAATATCAAATATGCATATGAGCTTATGAATGTTGTTACATCAATTTAGAGCATGGGCAAGTTATAATTATTAACTTGGTAATTGTAAATTTGAGAAATTAGATTTGATAATGATATTGATAATAATGAGTGTACTATACCTGAAATATACATTAACTTATCTTGAATAGGTGCAATAATAAGTGAAAACTGCATGAAAATGAATAAACATAATATAACATTATATGCATTAATACATTTGTAGTACCTTGGAGAATTTTACATCTTATGTTAGATTATTATATAAATGAATTTTAATAATTTGTTAAAATGTATCATAGGCCATAAAGCAAAATATATTATTTTGACTTAAGTTGATAAGCAAATTTTATAATTAATTGAAATTTAATTAAAATATTCTTATCTAAATTAACACATAAATTATATAAAATTGGTTTATTCTGCTACAATTTTACTCTTCAATTTCTTTTATGACAAGCCCTGTATCAGCGAATAGTTTCTCTTTTAATGCTAGTGACTTTTATTTTTAAAATGATAAGGAAAATTTCTGGATAACCATTAAGTTAAACTTTTCCTTACAAGTTATAAAGACACACTTTAATATGGCTTTCAAGAGATGAGACTTTCATATCTCATACAATATGGTCTTGCAATAAAAGTATGGTGATACTTTCTATACATCTTCATAGTTACAAAACTGATATATTTGAAGGTTAGTTTAATCACTACATTTTTTTAAAAAAATTAAATTCTAGAATGAATAATTATCATATGAAATATATAGCATTTTATTTAAATTAGTTTGGTTTGCTCATCAATTTTGTCGCTTTGTAATGGTATCATTAAGTCTAATTTCATGCTAAAAATGTTCCAAAAGAACAAAAATTGGTGTTTTATTATATACACACATACATATATATATATATATATATATGTGTGTGTGTGTGTGTGTGTGTGTGTGTGTGTGTGTGTGTATGTGTGTGTGTGTGTGTGTAAAGGTAATCAAAGGAATAAATTATGTAGAGTGAGGTTTGGTGGTTATCATATACAAATATGTCTGAGTAGAGTTCTATAGGGATGCATGTAATTCACCCAGCATTGACTCTTACTATGAAGGTGTGCAGAAAGTATCACCATGCCTTGATTGCAAGACCACATTTTATGAATCTGTCTTATACACTTGCAGTCTCCATATCACTGATCTTAGCTGACTATATCTAGCTCTATAAAGGTCAAGCTAGTTGAACATGAACCTGGACTAAAACATAGAAAGGCAGTGGTAGAGTAAATCACACTGTTACCATAAACTGTCCGGTTGAAGTGACACCTGATGTCTATTGGCCTAGACACATATAAATACACCTTGCTGGTACACTTAAATGGTTCAGAGGTTGTCTTTTAAAATTTGTAAAGAAATAGTCCTTTCTTTGGAATTTTATCTTCCTGATAAAGTCACAACATATCCATATAATGCTTTCAATTATTAATAATATCTAAAACTGAACTGCTATTTTGAGTTGTTAGGATTTTGGTTTGCTAATGTTAACTTATATACTGTACTATTTTCATTTTACTAGAGTATCAAAGCATGACCTGCTAATAAACATCTGCAAGTTACACTAATTAAGCTCCTAAGTAAACATCTTGTTGTAAGACAGAACTCTGACATAGTGATACCAAATGCAACATTAGTAAATTAAATTTTCAAAGAAACTTCATTCATTGTTTTTCAGTTACTTTGCTTTTTAAGTGGATTTAGTTTATTGCTAAAGTAAGTGATGGAGGAGGAAAATGCAAATAATAGGAAACATTTATTATATAAACATATTATAAACTGTTTCCAGTTATTATTTTTCCAGTGTCACATCCAAGTTAATTATGCTATTTTTGCAGTGGCAATAAAAAAGCAAATGTTCAGTTCTAAATACATCACATATCAGCATTTAGTTTGCATATACGACATGACCTTTGCAGAACCTCAGAATCCTTGCTCTACAGAATCACTGATGTCTCCTGACTGATGAGATAGCACCTGACAATGGCTGAATAATAATAGCATAGTGAGATGAGGGGAAAAATTATGAACCATGTGCTGGCTCTTAAGCATTTTCCTGGAATCAATAATCAATTTCATCCTTCAGAATTGACTGCCCATATCCTATCACATAACTAAGTTTCAGAGATAAGCATGTGCACTCTTCCCACGTTTGTAAGCAGCCATTCCATGTAACATGACATGTTCTGCTGACCAAAATACATGTAGTTTTATTCCTCTTCAGGAATTACACCCAGGAGTACTTTACTTAGCTTTTGTCATTCTGTAGAATCTTGTCTGAGAAAGACATGGAACAGCTACCCTCAACATATTTTTTAGATGATTTATCTTCATTCACAGTATGTTTAAGAAGTGTTTTTCAGGTTAAAAGTTTTGTCACCAACTTTTCCAGTGTATCTGTCATTAAATAACCTATGATGATGATGATGATGATGATGATTAATTATTACAGTACATTATACTGGAGATTTCCTCTAAGTTATTGCAGACTTTCCCTCTGACAATTCTTAAACCTTTATGCTGGTCATTTTATTGTACATCTACACAACAAACCATCCCAAGACTTAGTGCCTTAATTGCTGATCATTTTCAGACAGTACTCATGGGAATGTAGCATAACAATAACACAACGCCTCTGTCTTGTTTAGCTTTATCTTCTGTAAGGCCTATTATTAAAAGCAAATCAGAAGGCTAGACAAGATTTGAACAAAAGTGAAATAAACTTTACTTCTTTGAGAAGTGAAGCTGTAGTGCCTGCAAATGTTATCAAAATGATAACAAAGAAAACCTTGCCTCCCCTGCATCTTGCCCATGGTCATTTGAATAAAGAAGCCTGTTTTAAATGCCTTACATAGTTTTTAAGTTATTTATTTGTTAATTTTTCCAAATTTGATCTTCTAACATAAAATTTAAATGTTACTCAATTTCCTATTTAGTTGTTTTCAGACATACCATCTTGCCAATAGACAGACTGGAAAAGACTATGAAGAATTCTAATGTGTTTGAGGATATGCCTTCCTGTCTAGACTCTGTATACAGATTACCAGCCATCATTGGAACAGACTCATCCCATGTTTCTTCTGCTAGCATCTTCTGTAACTCCTGAAACCAGTGTCATTTGCTAGAGTAATTTGGGTTCATTCTGTAAGTTTTAAATGGTAAGTGTAACAATAATAATTTACAGAAAGATGAGTTTTTAACTCTGGTTGTAATTATCCTGTTTATTTTTTTTATCTTGGTATCAAAAATCAATTTCAGTTGGATCATTGAATTCTTAATGACTAAAAATTTTCTATCATTTAATATTTATTTGAAAATGGATAGTATATCTCCGTGTTTATAACTCCACTGGCAAACATTACATGTCATTATTGTTGACTCATAGTAATATTTACCTCCCATTTTCTTTAAATTAAAAACCTACATAGTAATTAGCTGCCTCTAATTCAGTTTGTCATGTTTAATAGTTATTTTATGTCCCTACATGTAGCACAGCTTGATACTGTTTCAGCCTCCAAAAACTTTTCTTGTCCTTTATACATTTGCAATAGTATCAGAATTTTTGTTGTCAGAAAGCTCTTTCCTAACTGAAATGTCTATGGTTAAAAGTCAAGTCAAGTTGTGTAGTAAGAGGACCATAAACATCTCTGTTAAGTTTCTTATCCTTGATACATATCAATCATCAGTTTTTAGAGTGTTCTATTTTTCAAGGTCTCTTGAGGCTGTAGTCTAATGGCAGTGATATTTTAACATTTCATTTTGTGATCATGAAACTAAACAAAGAATAAAAGACATGAAGAACTGACTCCCAGTGTCTCTTCCATAAATAACACACAATGCTCTTCTAATGCATTCTGACAACTCTCTTATCTTCTCAATAGCATAATGATGTGTTATTGCTCTTCTAGCTTAAAGGAAGAAGAAAAGAAGAAAAGCTTTAAAGGACTTTAATGGCCATCTTCTCCATTATAACTAGATGTTTCAAAGCATAGTAAATATAATGTTAGTTTTTAATAGGAACTTTAGTTAAAAGATTGCTGTGAGGACTGATGAGAAGCCAAGGTCAATGGCAAGGGGTTCTGATCCTACTTCATGTTCCGGCTTGGTGGGAGCCTAGCCAGTTTGGATGTTCACCTTCCTAGACATGGACGGAGGGGGGAGGACCTTGGACTTTCCACAGGGCAGGGAACCATGACTGCTCTTTGGATTGGAGAGGGAGGGGGAGAGGAGTGGGG
>NW_026068057.1:4303115-4318288 GCF_014885135.2 Alexandromys fortis
ACATTTATAAATAATTAATATTTTAAGAATCAATATGAAAAAAATATTGAATTTTAAATAGACTAATAAAATATGTTATTTCTTATTGTTCATCAGCTCATATAATACAAATAGATAATTCCAATCTTGTTTATGTAGCCATTGCTAGGAGAGATTGTTTTAGGAAGATTTCCACAGCTCATATAATACAAATAGATAATTCCAATCTTGTTTATGTAGCCATTGCTAGGAGAGATTGTTTTAGGAAGATTTCCATGGCATTCACTGAGCCACAGGCAAGAAGCTCTGATGTAGCTATATATGTACTGGACCTTGGCTTACCACTCCCTGTAGATATTGTTCTGTTGTGGTTTTCTCTGATTTTCTCCATCTTCCATAAACAGAGGGTTCTTTGATGAGGGCTGATAACTACACTCATTATGGGTATACGGATAATATTCAGAATATAGTAAAGAAATATGACATATGCCAATATAGCAAAGTAGCAGTAGTAGATTCTTTTCTACAGTCCATGACCTTACTAACTCAGGGTTTTGCTAAGTTTAAAATACCAGGGATGATTTTCCTCTTATTTTGTGTGCCTTAGGGCCAATTAGAAATTTGTTAGCTACTTCTGAAATGTAAGTGCTACTCACTGTACTTTAATAGGTGTCTTTTCTCAAAATGGCAATATCAATAGGCGTGCTTACATGAAAAGGAAACAATTCTATGGAGCCTGATCATCAGGAAAGGATTTAGGCAACTGATGTCTTCTGGTAGAGAAAGAAATAGCCTCTCTCTCAGATGAGCCCCCTTATTATTTACCTAATACTAAATGATCAGACCTGAAACCATATACAAATCAATAAGGAAAACAGACTCAGTGGGTTGAATTTATTTATTTATTCATTCACTTATTCATTTGTGTGTGTGTGTGTGTGTGTGTGTGTGTGTGTGTGTGTGTGTGTACATACAGAGAGAATCCCATATGAAACAATAGAAAAAAGAAACCAAAAACAGAGGCTATCAGTTTGGAAAGGAGAGTGGGTGACATTGAGGGTTGGCTACCTGGGAGTAGCTGGAGGTTGAACAGTGAGCAGGGAAAACAATGCATTTCTATTTTACTTAGAAATGTATTAAAATAGAAAATCATGAATATTAAAGAATTATATTTTATATATAGGGTAAATTCGACTAGAGCATTGCTGATTTCTCATCTTTTTTTCAGTTTAATATATTCTGCTGCTTATTTGTTGTCTTACTAATACCTTTTAATACTGTCATTACAAACAATACTATTCAAGTACTGCTACTTCTGATTATAAAGGTTTATTTATTTTTATTTTTGTGTGTGTTTCAGCATGTGTGCTATGCAAATACCAGTAACTGCAGAGATCATAATAAATCTGACCTCATGGAGCTAGCATTAGAAGAGATTGTGAGCTTCCAGAAGTTCTGAGAATAGAAATCAGACCCACTAGGAGAACAGCAATGCTTTTAACAACTGATTCTTCTCTCCTACCCATTCAACTACTTTCTTTATTACACATTTTAGTATTTAAAACAATTCTAAATGTAAATATAGTTCTATTATATTCTTTCCTTCCAAATCCCCTCTACCTTCCTACCTACCCAACTTTCAGTTCTTTCTCAAAACAAAGAAAAAGCCAATATAATACAAAACCTCTTAAACCAAAAAACCACTTTCTTAAAGTGACTCAGTTTATGATGTTTTCTCCACCTGTTACAATGAGTCTCCATTTACTAAAGCATAAGGATTCCTCCACAATATCTTAAGTAGTCTAATTTCTTGTCATCGTTAGCTACTAAAACCAATGCAGTCCCTTCCCTACATAGAGCTCATACCTGGTCCTAGCTTTTCCCTACTATTGCCAGGTGGAATCAAGGCAAATTGAATTTTACTTCCCTTTCCACTTCTAACAATCTGTAATAGAGATAAGTGCATGTGGTAGTTTTTAAGTTCTTTTCTTTCTTCTTTTCTAAATGATGGGTTATATGAGATATTAAAGCCAAAAAGGAGTATCGGGGCAAAGGGTTTGCCTTTTGCACGGCTTTGTCAGGTGTAGTTCTCTCTCCAAGGTTGTCAACGAGTCTGGCTAGTGGATTACAGGGGCTGCTTGGTTTTCCTGCTGCTAAGGAGGGGATGGAAGACAACACAGACCTGCTTGTTATGTATGATACTTTCTAAAGTTCCCAAGACAAAATTTTGTCCACACGAAGAGGAAAAGGAGCTGTAATAGAGTGTTGGTGGGAAATCAAAGTAGTGCAGCTACTTTAGAAAGAGAGTGAGACTAAAATACAGTGTGATCAACCTATTCTGCTAACGATGATAATTCAAAAGAAATGATATCATCATCTCACAGGCATAGCGTACCCCCTCGTTTACTACAGAATTATTCACAATAACCAAGATTATGGAATCAGTCAAGGAATCTACTGACAAACAACACATTCACAGAAAATAAGACATGGATGTCTAACAGCCTATGATGCAGTCAAGAAAAAAAGAACAAAATATGCAATGAACAGATTTGAATTCACTTAAGCATAGTTATACTTTGTTATACTAATAGTGGATGCACACAGGTTTTAGACTTGACAAAAGTGTTCAGCCACAAAGCCAATATGTGCAGTAGGATCAAAGAACCCATTGCCATGAAAGGAGACAGAAACAGAAACCCACATTGGAGCACCGGACTGAAACCTCAAGGTCCAAATCAGGAGAAGAAGGAGAGAGAGCACGAGCAAGAAACTCAGGACCGTGAGGGGTGCACCCACACATTGAGACAACGGGAACTCACCAAGGCCAGCTGGCCTGGATCTGGAAAAAGCCTGGGATAAAACCGGACTCGCTGAACATAGCAGACAATGAGGACTACTGAGAACTCAAGAACAATGAATTGAATTCTAATCATGTTGTTGTTGTTGTTGCTGAGACAGGGTTTTTCTGTCTGTAGCACCATCTGTCATAAAACACTCTCTGCAGACCAGACTGATAATTGAACTCAGAGATCTGCCTGCTTCCTGAATGCTGAAATTAACGGCGTGTGCCACCATGCTGGCCTGTGTATTCTAAGTCTTATCTAGGAAATTCATAATTAGGGCAAAGCTCTGCTAGTCATGGAGTACCGTGCACTGCGGCCCTGGTCTGCGCTCTATGCGCTAGACCCCAGTTTGCGAGCTTTGGGCAAGGGGCTGGAGGTTGAGAACACAGACCCAGAGACAGACCAACATGCAGACCTTTTAACACTGATACCAAAGCCCCTCATTATTAGCACCATGCAGGCTAAATATGCTGCAGTCAATGGCCAACAGGTGACAATCCCATCCTGTGATCCTCTAAGCTAGGCCCAGCTTCTAGTAACTTTAATTAGAAGGTTCTAGGAGGGAAGAGCAGCTGAAAGCCAGGACTCATTAATCCCAACATCCAGCTGAAGGCCAGGACTCATTAGTCCCAACAATAAACAGAAGTGAGTAGGAAAGGTGACTATTAGTATAAACAACTAAAGGGGCATTTGAGCAACAATAATAAGATGCCAAACTGGGAGGACCATTTAAATTAGTGCTTCTCAATCTTCTTAATGTTGCAGCCTTTTAACACAGTTTCTCATGATGTAGTAAAACTTAACCAACAATTATTTTATTGTTTCTTCATAAATGTAATATTGATACTGATATGATTATAAAATCATAATGTAAATATCTGATTTGCAGGATATCACCAAAGGGGTTACAATCACTAGTTGAAAACTTCTGATCTAAAGAATAAAAATTTTATTGCTCACTGCTGTAAAGTGCAAACTCAAGATCGCAGCAGGTCAGTGTCTCATACTGACCTGCTTTCTGGCTCATGGTAGTGTTTTCTTCCTGTCATTGTGGAAGGGCTAAATGATTCAACGGGGCTGTTTTTATTAGGGTGGTAATACCCTTTACCAAGCCATACTCAAACGACCTAACTACTTTTCAAGTATCCCTATATGCTAATAACATAATTTTGAGTGTTAGGGTTCCAGCATTTTATATTTAGTATAAGCATAAACAGCCAAGCATTATTGAGTATCATTGTAAAATCTCCGATTTTATATATATACTCAAATATATAATGAGTATCTACATAATAATGAGCAAAGATTTTTAGAACTAATCCTATTAACTAAAGGACAGGAAAATATCAAGAACATATCAAGAACATCCTGAACATTCAGTGATTTTAAAAAGTATAGGATACTTAATTATTTATATAATATGTGAGCTAATAGGAGGCATTTCAGGTATTTGGAAAATTACTCATTATCTAATTTTGCTTTCATACTTTGAACAACACTTAAGCAATGAGTCAAAATTTCTGAAAGAATATTATCTAGTGACTTGCATCTGGAGGATCCTGACAACTGTTCTTTTGATAACGGATTAGATTGTCAAGTCACCTTAGATGAGATTGGGGGTTTACTGCGAGACTCAAAACTGACGACACTAATGAACACTGTGACCCTCTAAGTGGGTTTTGTGAGCCGATTTCCCTAACCATATTTTACTGTAGAAAAACTTATATACACACTTAATATCTTCCAAAACTATAGCTTCACAGAAGGAAGATTTGAAAATACCCCACACTCCAGTCCATCTTAATGTCCATGTCAATTACTGGGATCTCAATTTCAAAACAGCATTTATCATTTCCAACTGAATCTTATGTATTCTCCTTGTTCTTGTGAACTAGATAAAGATTGAAAACACAATTAAAGAAATTTAAACATTCTCCTTTATCTAAATAAATTATATCTTCTTGAGTTTAACATGTTATAGTTTGGAGAATATATTAAAATATGTAAAAAATAAAAATTATAAACTACTAAAACTAATTTTCCACATTTTTCTCACTTTACTATATTCTACATTTTATGTTTCTCATCTGTCAGCTCTTGCCTCACCAAAGTACAATGTACTCCATGAACATATAACAATTTTTTGCTAAATTACACACAAAGAGTACAGATTACTTCCTGTTGTCTTTCAGTAGGGATGTGCCAAATGGTTTATTTGCTCTTCGTCATCTAGTTTAAGGTGATTCCTTTAATGTGGTCATGAAGGACACTTATTAGATTGTGGTCATGTGGTCATGGGAACACTTTGTCCACCCTTCCTAAACAATGCATTGTCAATAGTAGCAATGCAGCGGGTAGGATGGGTGCACAAAGGCAATGTTTACAGAGTAAGTGGTAGAAATAGGTAGAAGATGGATAGAAGAATGCTGAGTGGTCCATTCTCTACAAATGAATCTTGGTGAAAAAAATTCAATGTCTGTGATTAAGTGAATAAAGTTTTCTACAGATTTATTTCTTCAACGAGGGTTCCTCAGATTAATAAAATTATATTAACTTAGATGGCCTGTCTGTAACTGTTGGTGCATTTCTTATGGATCAGATTTGATTAGAAATCCCATTGCCAGCCAGCCTCAGAAAAGCACGTTAAGGGCAGAGCATAAACTGGTTTAGTATTTCTGTCTTTTCTTTTTAAATTATATCTAAAATATGTTTCTATCCAAAATTGTAAATTTTAAATATTATTATATGAAGTGCTACATTGTTCTTCATGTTTTATTGCAAATGTATGCCTGCTATGAAGTACATGATGTTCTATAAATAGCACTTGAAAAGTTCAATTTAAGGAAGTGCTGGGATGTAGTTTGCTTATCTCAATTTTTCAAATGAGATGAGTATGCTCGAAAAAAAGCTTTTTAAGAATGTGGTTTTTAATAATAGTGTCAAACGATAAAAACATTGTGCTTTTATCCTTGTCATTTATCATGCTCTATAAGGCAGAATAGTTCTGGTTTGTTAAACATTAATTAAAATCACAAATTTACTCCTTGCTGGTATTGATGACGCTTTCATTGGTGAATTATTCATAATAACTAATAATGCTTTAGTTGCTCGGCTTCTCTCTGTTTATAATGCATGTAGTACATCATTTAGAATTTTGATCTTTTGCACATTAAATTCCACATTTACCTTTCAGCCTTTATAATACTGAATAATCCTTCTTGTTTGAGAGGTCTATTGGAAGGCTTTATTCATAATCACAGTAGAGTGATCAGCACTTAGGGCTATACATTTATGAATTTAAAATAATCTATGATAACACCAGCAGCTAGCCTACTGACTATTAAATATGCCCTCAACGGTTATAAATAATGGCATAGCAAAATTGATTTAAAGGTACCAGAGCTTACGCTGGAACTAAAAAAGCCTTATTTTCTCGGGTGATAAGATTTCTGTCTTTGGTTTTGTGATATAGCAGTTTTCTGAAGCAAATAGTGTTTGTCTTGCTAGGTTGTCTCTCTTAAGAAAAACCTTGTCGTCTTGAGACAGATGCTGTCAGATGCCAAGCCAAATAAAGTAAAAGATAATAACTATTTACTAACTGATTAGGCATTATGCTTTGATGAATTGTATAAAATTATAGCCCCCCTTTTATTAATTCAAACACAACAATAGTCAGCTTTGGCAGAGGATAGAGTTTAAAATAATTTCAAAACTATCCCTGTAAATATAAGATCATTGCTTAGTATCCATTTCTGATATTCTTTGAGGGTATGTAGAAAACTTTTAAAGTGTATTATGTTGTACCGTTTTACTTACTTCTGGGGCATAGAATTTTTTTTTCTAATCTAGAAGCGGTTCTCTTATTATTGTGGTATAATGGTTTAGATCTTAGTTTAGTTCTCTACTATATACATAGGCATCTTAGCCTCCAAACTACATTATAATTTACTTTAAAAACAATCCTTCCATTTGTTCCCTGAAGTAGAAAATAAAATATATGACAAACCTCTTAACTTATATCCCACTCTGCAACACTTTCATATATTTTTCTTTTATTATTTTTCTTCTCAGGCTCCCAAATTAAAGCTTTTAGGGTGGTATTTTGATCACCACTTCTCAGTTTTAACAAGATGTATCTTCTCTGAGATGGATTCTACTGAAAATCCAAAGTTATATAAGAACCAATTAGAGAAATTACCTCATTGCATAGATTCCTATGCTTTATGATTTTTGAGGTCTTTATTTTCTCTTTACCTGGGACTATAACAAGGTGTGATGATTCTTAACTTGGTTGATATAGACTATACCTTTGACTTAATAATGGGTTTTGTCCCAAATCAAATGTTTTTCTTTACCAAACTCATCCTAGTAAGCTACACCAACATACCTTCTATAAAGAGTATTTTGATACTGTGTCTGTGATGGTTCTCCAGAGAATTAGAACTAGCCGGTGAAAGACTATGATCATAGGTTGTATGAGATGGCAGAGCAAGGGAAGAGAAAGACAGAGGGACAAGAGGAAGGAACAGGAGGGGACTGAGTAGGAGATAAGCGAAAAGGAGGGGATAACAGGACAGGAAAATTTTATTGTGAGAATTATAACATATCATTGTTGAGGCTGGGGAGCTATACTAGATACATTCTGTAATCTGAGGAATTAAAAAAGCTGCATTAGTTATAAGTAATTCTTTTTCCTGATTAATGATTTTTTAAAGAAAATCCTCATATACATACTCAGGATAACATTTTTTCCACCTATTTTTAACACATTACAAGTTTGCATGGAAATAACACATCACCCCAGGGTACTCTAACTTTGGCAAATCATTTTTAGGGAAATGCTGGTTGAAAACAAGGTGGATACCTAGCCACAGAGTTTACAAAGTAGTAGGGGTACTATTTGCTTTGATTTCTAAACAGAATAGCTACAACGTTTTGATAGTTATTGAAGAATCAACTAAGTAAAGAATATGTCTTAGTTAACATTTCCTTTACCAATTCAAAATTATTCTTCAGTCTTCAAAGTTTCCTGTTAATTTGAAAGTTCTGAAAGACTAAGTGACATATCAGTTTTATTGACATGGTATAAATTGAGAATTTAAAAATATTCATCAACTACAAACTGATAAAAGACCATGTTTATTACTCAAACACCACCTACAACACAGAGAAGTTGAGATGGCACCTAACAAGAGCCTTCAACACTACTGACTAGTGTTCATGGTACTAGAAAGTGCTCTGAACACTATTAAAAAAAGATAAACATCATTCTGGCTATAAATCTTATGGACTACACTGGTAACTTGCCTGTATCATATACTGTCACACCATTGACATAAAAGTTGTAGGAGTTACCAAACACTGATCAGATTAAAGCCCTTTTCATGATTTGAAACCTATGCCTGACACTGCCTGAGGGGCCAAGAAGCTGAGACAAGATAGGCCATAGATTTAAGTGTAAACCAAATTTTGTTCTGCTGGGAATTTAGCAATAAAATGACAACATTCTAACAACATTCTTCTATACTCACATATCTGTCTTGTTCAGTCGTCATAGAGAAAATTTCCCCAACAGTAGATGGGAACTAATACAGAGATTTATAACTCAGCAATATGCTAAGAGTGAGAGACCTTAGACCACTCAGTCCTAACTGGGAAGTCTCCACAACACCCCTCTAGTCAGGGTCCAAAGAACTAAGTGCAAAAGGAAGCAGAAATATTGTAGGAATCAGTGGGGAATATAAGACAACAAAGGAAAAACTACCTTCCAGACACAACAGGACAGGCACACATGTGAATGCAGAGAGACTGACCGAGTCAAATGGAGTTCTACTGGGTTTTGATCCTACTGCATAAACTGGCTTTGTGGGAGCCTAGCCTGTTTGGATGCTCACCTTTCATGGACCTGGATGGAGGTGGTAGTACCTTGTACTTCCCACAGGGCAGGGAATCCGGACTGCTCTTCAGACTGGAGAGGGAGAGGGAATGAATGGGGGGAGGGGGAGAGGAGTGGGGAGAGGGGGAGAGGATTAGGAGAAGAGGGAGGGAAACGGGAGGTGGGGAGGAGGCGGAAATTTTTTCAATAAAAAAATAAATTAAAAAAAATGGAGTTCTACTGGTTAAGCAGTAACAAGCTGCCATCCTTAGCCCAGAATCTAACTACAGTCAGTGATTACTCACAAAGAAAAAATGATTATTTTCTCTATGGAGTCACACTGTGTAGAGACAACCATATTTTAGGGAAGGACCGACACCCAACAATAGATGGTTAACTAACCCAAAAGGAACTGAATAGCATTTTTGAAGATGTTTTGCCTCATAATGCTTTATTTGAGCCTTTCCTATTTCTTATAGGTCTTTTGCTCATTTAAAATGGTTTCTAAATTTGTACTTTTATGTGTTTTGTTTGTGTGTTTTGTTTTATTCTGGCTTCTTAAACAAATCAATTTGCTTCCTAAAGGAAGAAATAAAGTTTGGAGTTAGGTGGGTTGGCAGATGTAGAGTTACTGGGAAGAGATGAGTAGGAAATCAAAATATAGTGTATGAAAAGACCTACTTTCAATAAAATTAGTAAAAGTTTATCAACTACATGCAATTATGTTTTCATATTATATCAATATGCAAGTGTTTGTAGGGAAGCAAACCCAAGTTTCCTAAGCCTATAAACTACTAAGCCTCTGTTCCAGGAAATATCTTGCTGCATTACCATGAGTAAATTTTCTCCCTGAACAGCCTCTAGGATCTTAGAGTTGTACTTATTGTTCACACTCTTCTGCCTGTTTGAAAGCAAATCATTAAATCTTTCTGAAAAGCCAAATTATTGAAAATCATGATTATTGTCCAAAACTAAGAGTGTACACATAGACAGGTGAGCTAAGCTAACTTGAGGGAACCATAGATGAAATAGCCACCATCTATTTTGAAACTGAATGTTTTGTGTCCAAGTAGAAGAAAATAAAAGATATTCTCTCCCCTTGATGTTGCTTGTTCTAAATCAGTCATTTTTTTTTTAATTCTGGGGTCATATGCTTAATCAGTGGAGAACCATAAAGCTTAAAGATGCATTGCTTCATTTTGTTTTCATTTTATATATCCATAGCTGAATTGTTACAATAAGGAGCGTGTGATCAAACTGTACTCCCTGAACGTGGCTGACAAGGAGGGCTGACTGAGAAGCCAAGGACAATGGAAATCTTCCCACACCTAAGGCTAAGAGAAAAATCACAAAACTAGGAGCAGAAGAATTTTAAGAACCAGAGGAGCAGGATGCCTGATCTCAAAGTCCCTCAGACTGACCTTGGAAAATATACCAATAATTTCTCAATAATTTGGATGCCTCAGCAAGAACAGCATAGGCAGTATTGCTCTATACATTAGGTGTCAGTTAAACTTGAAAGCTGTGCATAGCACCTGCATTTCTTTTCAAATGACTGCCAATTTTGGTGCTTCCTACAGTTCTCTGCACTTCATTAATTCTCTAGGAAGATTGACAACAATCAGAAAAAATAATTATGGTTTTCTCAATAAGTTTTAAATAAAATACAGACAAATGTAAATATATAAAAACATGACTGAGAATGTCCCATAGGTAGAGTTTCTGTGATCTTCTTATGGATATAGAGAATAAAAATTTCCCAGTAAATCATAGTGTTCATTTAACCAGAGTTAATGAGTTTAGCTTTGGAGTCTGGATTTTTGTTAGTGTCTCATTTCCTAGATATGGTTGAAAGAATCATTGGCCATGTGGTAAATTTCAATCTCATGGTCTCCACTTTTCCCTGTGGGTTAAATTGGCCAAAGCTCTAATTACATAACTACTTTCACTGATGATTAATACCCATCATGAGGCCTCTAACTGTCATAAACACAGGTATTTTAAATGAAATCAACAAATAGTCGAGACCATCTTATTATGTGAAACTAGATAAAAACGTTTGGAGCATTCTTTCTAGTGCTAAGGACAGGACTATATATGTACACATGTATCTAGTAGGAACAGCTATGATCTTCCAGCGAATTTCAACTATACAATACACTATTGGCTAATGACATTCACTTTATCATACTTTATCATACAAAAGTTCTCTTTCTCTATTTCTTTCCCTGCTTTGTGTTGGAGCTCAGATGCAGAATACCATGACCTAATTAAATTTATGTCTCTTTATTTAAAATTTGTTAGGATCCTATGATGACTTTATTATTGTAACTTCTGAAATGTCTATAAAATACAATCTCATAACCTCATACATAGCTTTGCCATATCCAAGAACTTTCCATGTAGACTTAAGTAAGACATGCTCACAAAAGACGGAAATCATGCTTGGCACTGGAAATCTAGCCAACTGCTCAATGCTAATAAAGACATATATCATGGAAGAGAATGTACTACCATCTCGTTATTAAACCAGCATAATCTCTAACTATACTCCTAACATTTGTCTTTATAACCACAGATAAGTGTCATTCTTGTGTTTCATAAAGGAAATTTCTCTTTGCAATGGAAAGTAACTATTATAGAAGATATATTCTTTCTTTTTAAAGAAGATATGTGTTTCATGCTTTAGACCAATTAAGCCATTGAAATATGTGAAAGAACTATTTATTTTTCAAAAATATAACTTCATTTTATGCATCAGCATGAAGATGTCAGACCCCAGGGAACTGGAGTTACAGACAGCTGTGAGCTGCCATGTGGGTGCTGGAAATTGAACCTAGGTCCTCTGGAAGAGCAGCCAGTAATCTTAACTGTTGAGCCATGTCTCAAGTCCTTAGAAGATATATTCTTAAATCAACCTGACTTAGATGTCAGGCTCTAAATCAAAAGTTATTTTCAATACAAAGATAATTCAAAGAAATTCAGTATTTTATACTAAGTTACAGTGTTTGAATCTATTTTGTATTCTTGGTTACATAGTTTACCTATATTTTCATGTTTCCTAATAAAAACCGTGAAATTTCTAATAAAAATTCAGACACAGTAGTAAATGTGATGGTGAAGAACTACTGCCATGGGTCATTTAGTAATTATATGTATTTAGCATATAAGAATAATCGGGTACTTAATCTTATGGAGTGCTTAATATAAAATAGATGCCACTCAAAATATTTACAGACGATGACCTCCAGTCTTCTAAATATTCTAATCATTGAGTAATCAAATAAAACATCTCTTTAGTTTAAAAAAAAAAGAAAAAGAAAAGAAAAGAAAGCATTCTTGTCCCTATTTTGGAAAGGGGCACACTAAGTTTTAGAAATATTACATAACTAGTACAAGAACTGGGATTCCAAACCAAGACACCTAATATAAGAGATAAAGTTCTTAACTTTAAGTGGCTTTTATGAATCCTAAAGACAAGAATCATAACTCTGGCTTATCAAAATTGCTCATTGTGGATAGGCCACCACAACCTAATCTTTCAAGAAACTCCCATAAAACAAACAGAAAGTGTTAAAAGCAACATATCTCTCCTAAGTACTCACCATTATATTTGAAATTAAATAGGGTCTGACTGAAACCAATGCTTGTTTACCCAAAATAAATGGTAAGTAGCATCATATCTTCACATAAGTTTAAGATACATAGTTGAGATCATAATGTGGACATGACATTTTAATTCAGTTCAATTTCTGAGAGTTTATTTTAAGTACAGCATCCCCCTTTCTTTCCTCCCTGCAAAACCACCCTTAAACCATTCCTCGGTCCTTCAGATCTGCAGCCTATTTTCTCATTAAATGATACTACATGCATATGTGTACACACATAGATTTCTAAATATAAACTCTGGAGTCCATATAATGCTAATTTTGTATATGTTGCAGAGTTTACTATTTGTAACTGAACAAAAAAATCCACTGATACGCTCATTCATTAGGAAGAAAACCTCTCTGGTTTCAATTTTCTTCAGTTTGCTATAGTTCTTTGTGTGGGGCTGAGGCGTCTCGGGTTTTTGCCCTTAGTTTGCATGCCCATTGGTATTGTCCTTCTTCAACCCACATCTGGGATTATATTGGTGAGACTTTATGGGTGTAGCTTCTGACTTTACTAGGAGATACAATCACATAGCAAAACCTGATCCTCTGGCTTTTATGATCTATCAGAAAATAACAAGTTGTTACAATTTCTTAGGTTTCTGAAAACTGGGTTTTTAGGTAGTAAACATAGCTACATGGCTTCTCTCTGACTCTGCCTCTTGTCTCCCAGCATTCAGTTTAGTTTTCCCCCTTAGCTCTGTTCTGCACTGCTCTGCTATAGGCTTAGTGTATAACAAGCAGAGCTTCTTACTGAGTTGGGTAAATCTTAGTGACTCTTTGAGACAATCTGAAAATGACCAGTCCTGGAATCTTTCTTTTTTTTTTTTTTTTTTTTTTAATTTGAGATACTCAGTGAATATTTCTTCTGTTTTCATTTTTATTTGTTTGTTTTCATCACAAAGAAGTGAGCCTTCCTCTGAAAGCAGAGGGATTGTCACAGATGTTTATTATGTTAACAGTGTGCTTTGGAAAGAGAATAATAAATCTTTTATTTCTGCATATGAAAGTTTGATGGAGAAAGTTCATTGGCTAATAAAGAAACTGCCTTGGCCCATTTGATAGGCCAGCCTTTAGGTGGGTGGAGTAAACAGAACAGAATGCTGGGAGGAAGAGGAAATAAGCTCATATGCCTTAGCTCTACTCTCTGGGGCAGACGCGATGAGACTCCCACCCAGGATGGACGTAGGCTAGAATCTTCCCAGTAAGCGCACCTTGGTGCTACACACATTAATAGAAATGGGCCAGACAGTGTTTAAATGAATACAGTTTGTGTGTTGTTATTTTGGGGCATAAGCTAGCCAGGCGGCTGGGAGCAGGGCGGCAGGAATGCAACCCACAGCTCCTTCAACAAAAGTTCATTTGATTATGGGCTAGATCTAAGTGGAGGGAAAAAAAAGTGTTTGGTATCTTTAACATATGTGTTCTCTGAGTAAGAAGGCCACTTGTTTGTTTCTTGGTCAACGGGCAGTTCAGACACGAAATAATCACACAGAAACTCTATTATTTAAATCACTGCTTGGGCAATTAAGCATATTGCCAGCTAGCTCTGACATCTAGAATTAACCCATCTGCACTATTTTATATTTTACTATGAGGTTCATGGCCTACTGGCAAAGATTCAGTGGATATATCTCTGGCAGGGCTACATGGCTTCTCTCTGACTCTGCCTCTTGTCTCCCAACATTCAGTTTAGTTTCCCCCCTTAGCTCTGTTCTGCACTGCTCTGCTATAGGCTCAAGATAGTTTCTTTATTAACCAATGGTATTCACAGGATACAGAGGGGAATCCCACATCAGTTCTCCTTGTTATTTTCATCATTCTGTTTTATGGTAATTTCTAAAGTGAAGAGAGACGATGTTTTCTTCCCACTTTATAGTTAGTTATGAGGACTTTCTCCAGTATTTTGGTGCCCAGATGTTTGGCCCATCAAGAACACAACTCCAGGAGTCAATCCTTCAGTTTTTGAAATAATGCTCTTGCATTGGAAAGCTAATTAACCTTTAGCTTGTGATTTTGAGCTCAAAACCTCAGTTTCCTAGCTTCAAAAAAAGAATAAATGGTGGTACTTTTCATTTAAGGTATGTTATTTATATTGAAATGCATTTAAAATCTGAAATAATCTTGTCATGGAATAGATTTAAACACTCACTTTGTAATTTAGTTCATACTGCATTTTTTAGCCATAAAGAAAAATAATTAACTTGATGAAATAAAAGTGCAATATTCCTGACATATAAGTATCCAACATAGAATTATTTATTAATTATCGAATTTGTCTCATCATTATAGACCTGTGTCACAAATTTAAATGACATAATTGGTCAGTATCAGGTTTTTGCAGAAAGTTCTTGTGGATACCCTTATTTTGATACTTTTATTTTTAACCAAATTATCTCTAAATAATCATCTATTATCATTTTCTCAAAAAACTGCTATGAATTAGCATCAAATAAGGTTGTAAGAACTTGTCCTACTTATTATTTTCTGAAACCAGACATGTATATAGAAAGTCTTATATTTATGAGTTGTCCAAAAACTAATATTTCTCCTAAATTTAGGTAAATCATAAAATATTTTTCATTACCAAAAAAAACAAAACTAAACTAAAAATCCAAATCCAAGCATTTAGATATACCTTTCCATGAAATATTTATTATTAAAATATAATAGGAGAAACACTTAAATGCTAAATAGAATTTTCTTTTTTTAATATAATTTTTTTATTGAGAATAGGAAAAAAAAGTTTCCGCCTCCTCCCAGCCTCCCATTTCCCTCCCCCTCCTCTCACTCTTCTCCCCCTCCCCGCACTCCTCTCCC
>NW_026068057.1:4318774-4368757 GCF_014885135.2 Alexandromys fortis
AATTCTCAAAAGAAGAAGTTCAAATGGCCAAAAGACACCTAAGGTCATGCTCAACCTCATTAGCAATCAGGGAAATGCAAATCAAAACAACTTTGAGATATCATCTCACACCTGTCAGAATGGCTAAAATCAAAAGCACCGATGATAGCCTTTGCTGGAGAGGCTGTGGAGGAAGGGGTAGCCTCATCCATTGCTGGTGGGAATGCAATCTTGTGCAACCACTTTGGAAATCAGTGTTTCGGTTTCTCAGGAAATTCTGGATCAACCTACCCCTGGACCCAGCAATACCACTCTTGGGAATATACCCAAGAGATGCCCTAACATATGACAAAAGCATTTGTTCAACTAAATAGAATTTTTTAAGAAAAATATAGTAAAACTCTATTGTTAGAAGTGAAAAACCTCAAAAAATCAAACTTTAGTTAAAACCTGCAATTTTTGAATAATCTCAAAATTTATCATTTATTCTTCTAACTAATTACCCCAAATTTTGGGTTCCCTATTCTTTTTCTGATTGCATTATTTTCTTTAGAATGTCCCAGAGCTGAAGATCACCCCACTTCACTGCATTAACATTTTCTACTTAAGTGCTGATTGCAATATTAGGCCAAGTAGAACTCACCAGAAATAGTTGAAAGACAGAGAGGACACCAAATAATGTGTCCCAAATTACTCCAGATGTGGAGATCATCTTTTGAAATGCCAAATGCTTGGTTTTGAATGCCCTATTAATATATATTTACTGGGTTGATGAGCTATATTATAAGATAAATTGTGAATTGTTTGATATGTTTTTCAACTTCAATTCTAATTACAATGTAGTCAACTCTTGATTATTCATTGTAATGGGGACACAAACAGCAGAGACAAACAAAATCTACAAATTTTCTCAATGCTTTCACTTTTTTTTCCACAGTCAACCTTTACTTGCCCTCAAAAATCATTTGCTTCCTATTAATACACATTAAGTAATGAATAAACTAAAATCTAACATGAAAGTTAGCACTATTACAATGAGTAATAAACAATATCTGAATAATTAAGATGTGTTTGATATTTCTATCATGATGTAATGACAAAGAGATTTGAAGATTTAACTACACACATTCCAGAATGAATTCTATTGTACATTTGTGATGTATAATATAAATAGCCTTATTACATATTCAGAAGAATCGCTATGATATTCCTGCTACAAACATTATTTGTTTTATCTGGCTTACAAAGATATTTGGAGATGTCTGAATCTTGATTATGAAAATAGATTTTTCTGTCTATTGCTTAGGTTAGGTAAAGACATGAAATGGAATGTCCCAAGTCTAATGTTAAAATAGTCCATTAATTAAGGACAATTAACTGAAAGAATATAAGTATAAAAGTGTCTACAGTCTACATTCCTTTTTTTCTAGAATTAAATAGCAACTAAGAGCCAAGAATGCTCTAAAGCTAAGATTTTGATGCAAAATACTTTCCAAATGTTAAATCCAAACTGTTGGTACATTATATTAATATGTGAAAAATATAGCAGCAATTAAGTGTCAATATTCAATAATACATTGATGCCTGGGTACATAGTTTATTGAGATCTGATCTTTAAGTTGGTTAAAGTATTTTCCTGGAAGGTATTTATATTGAGAACATAAAATTGATAGGAGGAGAATAATGTACATCACCAAGATTTGCAAAAGAATCAAGACTGAGCCATCAGTCATACCACGTTTAATAAGAACAGACATGCCAAATGTTTCTTCCTACGTGGCTAAAGGAAAAGCATCTGAGCAGGTTGGTTGTAAAATGAGAATACTGATCAGAATTTTTTTTTTAGAGTGGATGATAGAATCAAGTATTTTGTAAGGTAAACAACCTAAGAGCTGTTAAAAATATTTAGAGACTGAATCAACAATTTGTTCTCTGGGTTCCAGTGCGGTGCTGGTCAGTTTCTAAGCAGATAACTCACAGTAAATGATTCCTGCCCCAATGACAGATAGAAGAAAATGTTCTCAAATGCACATTGCTAAAACCATCCTGTGAAGTAGATATGCTCATCTGTGGTTATGTGTAGGTTGGAATTCGAATAGGTTCTTGTCGACTAGCCTCCTTCTCCTATTTGTATCTATTTGTGCTTCTCCACATAACTCATTGGTGACTATGATTCCTGAAAGAACAGAATTAAATACAAAATTAAAAAGAAATGTTTCCCTATCCTAGTAATAAATACAAGGATACACAATAATATAGTATACATACATAGTAAAAGAATATATAAACCTTTTCCTAATAGCACCATCTACTTTATGGGCGAGAAAGAAATGGTGAGAAAGAGTGGGAGAAAGCAAGACAGATAGACAGACAGAGAAGGGGTACTTTTGACTTTGCACCCTTCTTTCATGGGATGCCAGATCTGCTGCACCATCTTTATTATTTTTCCATAATAACCTTGGTTTTTTTATTAATTTGTTCTTAACTCATTGATGAAAGGTTCCTAAAATTTCCCATTTCACTTCACTTGAGTGCTTAAGGTTGGACACCTGAGAAGTTTCAAATGAATTTAGTTAAGTACAAGTAACAAAACAAATGTGTGAAAGTAAAAGCTTTCTGTTTCCATCCAAATGAAATAGGAAGTGCCTGATGGGAAGCAATGAGGCAGAGAGATATAGCATGTATCCAGAAGAGGGAAAAAAAGAATATGCTACTAAATTTGATTCCACAGATGGAAAAGATAAAAAAAAATATGTCTCACACCAAACTTTAAAAGACTGTTTAACTACAGAAGCAACTAACCTCGGGTAATAGGAACTCACAGACTCTTGACCCAACAGCTAGGGAGCCTGCATGCGACTGACCTATGCCCTCTACACATAGGTGACAATTGTGCAGCTTGATCTATTTGTGAAACTCCTAACAGTGGAATCAAACTTTAGGCCTGTCCCTAATGCTTGAGCATGCTTTTGGGACCCCATTGCCCATGATGGGATGCCTTGTCCTGTCTTAATACAAGGAGAGGAGCTTGGTCCTGCTTCAACTTGATATGCCATGCTCTGTTGACTCACATGGGAGGCTTTCCCTTCCCTGAATAGAAACAGAGAAAAGGTGGATGGGAAAAGGGAAGAGGGGAAGTGGAAGAATAGACGGAGATGAGGAAGGAGAAACCATGTTTGGTATGTAAAATAAATGAAAAAAAAATAAGATATTAAAAGGGAGGTTATGCAAACCTACCATAGTGTAGGGTAACGATACAGACTGTGAGACTCTCATAAATGAATAAATGTGTGCTGTTAGTCTTGCCAAGAAGGGTCAGGGAACATATGCTGACTCTATACCATGTCTTAGCACGGAGCACAATGGTGCTTTGCTCTCATATTGAAAAATATTTCTGTACAGAGAAGGAAAATTCTGTAGAGATTTGCATGAGCCCATCCCAGCTGTGCCAGCATATGGCAAGCTGATTAATACATGTGCCAGCAGTAATAATGAGCCATGAGGAAATGCTATCCATGTAAACTGTTTATTTTTGAAATTTTGGTTGTTCTCTTCAGCTCTGTTTATAAAATTTTCTTATTTATCACAAGACCAAAAAATATTATGCCTTAGTGGTGTATTTCAGTGGCTAAAGAGCTTCCCTATAATAAACTTAGCTCTAGGTTTAAGTCCCAGGACTCAGTTGTAGAGAACTTTCCAGCATGCACAGATCCTGAATTGTATCCTTATGAATGAAAATAAAAGACTCCATGTTTTCAAAGAATGATTACATGAAAACTGGGAAGTGAATAAGCATAGTACATATAGATTGAATAATGACCAATTTATGGTTTTTCTCCCATGAGCTTTTACCTTCTTGTATTAAAGATACCATATAGAGACGATGACTACTTCAACATGCAGCATTCCATCCAAAACAATGAAACACAGTGCTTCTCTTTTCTAAAAGCCAATCTAAGTGAGATAGATAAGTTAAATATAAAATTATTTTTCAGAAGGAACTTAAATATTTATTATTATGAAAATACATTATAATTAAAGAATATCCTGAGTGTAACTAGACATACACTTTCAATGAGGAAACATTACCTCCAGCAGTTAGTTCGTGTCATTCTTGAAACACAAAATAGCTTATATATCACAGTGAATTGTACCTCAAAGAGTTAATAAAGTTTATTATTTGGTTAATTTTAACCAAATTTTAGAAAGAATGATATTCTAAACCTCCGAGGCAACACATCTGTTCCAGGAAAGATCTGCGGATGTTGGGGCAAGAGAAGCTGACAGAACCTGAGCAGGAGTCTGAACTGCGGTTGCTCAATGAAAAGGATAGATGTACATGCTCCAGATTCTAAATTAGAATTAATGGCACAAAGGTCTTTTAGAATTTACTGCCCAGTACATTCAACAGCCAAATCAGGGGACACACAATCAAACTTGAACATCAGATGAATAGTACATAACTTGGAACACAGTCATTCAAAAAAAATTATCTCATTCTACATTACTTTATAGTATCTATTATGTTTTTACTTGATAAATCTTATGAATCTTTTCTGGCAAAGTTCCAAGTATCAAAGAGAAAAATAAAGTAAATAAATGTTCTTAAAACCTTCAGTTATCTTTTTAAATGCTCATGACTCTTGCAGGCATCTACTTGTTTGTAAAGGTAATTTTAATGCTAAATAATGCATTTAAACTTGAGAAGGCTAAACTACTTAACTGTTTCATGATTTCCTTAGGAATTCTTCTATACCATAATTATTCCTGTCTCCTAAATTCGTTCTTTCTTTGTTGTCATAGAAACAACTCAGGAAAAAAGCACATCTAAAACAGACAGACAGACAGACAGACACACACACACACACACCCCTAGCATCCACATAGACACATATCTAAGTATTTCTAAGCAAACACCAGAGGAATGCTTAAAAAAATTAACAATCCGAAGGATAGAGAAGCTTTCAATTAGCCCTACATCCTCATGAGAATTGGTAGTAATTTTGTATTGTAGATAAACAGATTGATAATAGAAAGTAAGAAATGATTGGATCTCTTACCTACAGATGAACAAATAGCACATCTGTCATGAGATGGTAATCCACTCTAATTTTATTGCTTCAATTATCTTATTGCTTATATAAATAAATTGAGTAATTCAGTGAAAATAATTAGAAAATTCTTGCCCAAGAAATTTAAATATCATGTGCCACCATAGGCTAAGTTGTTCCCCAACTGTGAGAGGTGCTATTTTACATTTTCTTCTTTGGTTCCTGGTATATTCTACTACACTAATGATTAATACTAATGGATACAATCTATTTTCCACCTGCAGTTTGAGGTGGAGAATCACTGTTATATAAAATGCTTTTTATTTCCCTTTGATAAAAGTTGATATTGTTTCAGAAAATATGGAGTATTTTTTAGCAAGCAGTCCCGTTATAATCCTGTTTCCTTACTACAAATAGTCTGAGGTTACCATCATGTAAATAAATCAATATTAATTATATAATGCCACTATTGGAATCTATAATCTAACAGAATAGTACTGTCTTTAGAGTCCTTCACTTATTTTCCACTTGTTTCATTAATAATTTTTGAAGCAATGAAGAGAGCAAAACGAATGTACCAAGAAGTTTTTATATAAAGTATTTTATATGGATTTTTTTCTATTAGCATGATTTTTTAATGCTTGACTTTAAAAAGAGTTATTTACCTGGATTACTAACTAATGTCCCCTTGCAGTTTGTACCAAAAGTAATCACTTCATTTGATTTATTCATTTTTCTTTAGGAGGAGGTGATACAAACATGGATACTTGCTTTAATTTAGTGAATAGGTGAGCATATTATTTTCTATGAATAAATTAAATGCAGCTCTGCTGTCTACAATAAAAGAAAAACAGTTTTTGCAAAGACATAAATTAGTGAGGATGCTTTACTCGTGCAAGAAGCCAAAACAGAGTGTTCCATGGTCATGAATGGAAAGCACCAGTAACGCTCTGAGTCTCAGCTTTGAAATGAGCCATGAAGTAGTGTTTTCAGTATGGCCTCTTCATATGGAATTTCCATTGTTTCCTGTTCCCCACTCATTTACACCACCATCTTCCTCATGCACCCTTGCTAGCGCATATCTTCCCCTCAGTAGCCCATTTCTGCTCTCAGGTCACCTTGCTCTTTATCTCCTCCCCTTTCTGCCTTAACATCTCCTCTAGGGTTCCCTTTTTCTTCATATGTTTTATTTTATGTAACATAATGATTTCCACATTCACTCATTTAAATGTTATGATTTCATTCTCCCTTGTGGATAAATAGAGTGCCATCGTATACGTACACACTTCTTAATCCTTATAGTCAGATCCATTTCCTAACTATTGTGAATAGCCCAGTAATGATAATATTTTCCTCTCATATATTCTTCTCATATATTTTAATTTATCCCCTAAGTTGCTACTTTATTCTCTGTACTAACATCTTTGTCCAGTTCTTTAATTCCAGTTCCTTGTTTCATTTATCTTCAAGGACACTTTATACAGCGGGATTCAAATTATTTCCTGTAATTCTAGCTTTGTTGCTATCTTTGGCTTCTTATATTGAGAAGTTGTGAGCTTGTGGAGGTATTGTACTTGCTTATTTTTTTTGTGTATTTTTCTTTGTTGTGTTTGAAGATGTTTGTACAGCTTTTTCCTGCAGTCTCCCTCCTTTTTACCCCAATCTATCTGCTCAGTTTATATTAGGTGAGTCTCGTGGTGTATTCCTTCATGTCTGTATGCATGTTCTCCATTTGCTTTTTGCAGGAGAAACTTAACTGCATTACTAATAGTTACACAGATTTGATAGTATTCAAGAATTTATCTTTCAGTAGAAAATTCTTACATTCTTTACTGTTTCACCTAAAAGGTAAACAGGCTGTACTTGTGTGCTTACTAACAAAACTGTAGTTCCTAGATTTTTAGATCTCAGGGCATCATTTTGTAGTATGAAAGGGAGTAACTCTGGAGGAATGGACAAGTGTGTGGGTTATAAGATTTGAGAAAATATCTGCTATAGAGTAAGTGTGATGGAGGAAGGTCATTGGTTAATTAAATAAAGAAACTGTTTGCCCTGATAGGTTAAAACATAGGTGGGAGGAGTAAACAGAGCAGGATGCTGGGAGGAAGAGGAAGTGAGCTCAGACTTGACAGCTCTGCTCTCTGGAGCAGAGACGCCATGCGCTGCTCTCCCAGGCAGCTCTGACCCAGGATGGACGTAGGCTAGAATCTTCCTGGTAAGCGCACCTTGGGGTGCTTACACACATTATTAGAAATGGGCTAGTCCAGGTGCGAGAATTAGCCTAGAAGAGGCTAGATAGAAATGGGCCAAGCAGTGCTTAAATGAATACAGTTTGTGTGTTGTTATTTTGGGGCATAAGCTAGCCAGGCGGCTGGGGTGCTAGGGATGCAGCCCCACCGCACTTATTACTACGTAAGTGGAAATAAAGGACAATGCTATTAACAAAGACACTATAAACAATAAACAAACAATTGACATGTGGAAGTATAAATAGAAAATGGTAGGAATGTAGTTTCTCCTCCCCCTGTTTAGCCTTTGTGCCTTTAATTCAGGTGAAGGTTGGTTAATATTCTGTTAATATTCTCAGTAAACCATACAAGTTAATTGCATATGTCCTTTTTGCTCAGAGGGGTTTCTGTGTGACACCATTTATACATAAACAGTTTGATTACATACCCTCCTGCCTTATGTCTTTTACCTCATTACCTCACTTAATTTTTTTTTTGTCACCTGATATTCTGAAAGTCTATAGAAGGCCTGTTTACTTGTGCCTACTTTTGTAAGTGTGTGATCCAGCGATCTCTCTCCAGCCACATCAAACACAGAATCGACAGACATCGCGGTTTCATTATCCCGTAATGTACTGTGTTGCTGTTCTGCCAGGTAGTGAGGTGTCTTCTTGGGATATTCATTGCAAGATGCTAATGAGGGAGGTTAGTTTTCTGCTCTCAGGCCATACTTCTACAACCGTTTGAACACATCAAGGTTCTCTCTATTCAGGCCTTTGTTTACCTTTTTCTGTGCCCCTGTCCATAAAAGTTAAGTCTTCCTGACTGCAAAGGCTGGCCCTGTCTGCACCGTAGTTGGGAAACAACTGGTGGCCATTTCTGGCTACTTCTTAGTAGGAAGAGAGCTTGCTAAGGTGTCTTTTTCTTTTTCTTTCTTCAGATTTTTATATTGTGGGAATAGAGTATATATTTTTACTTTGATACTTATTGTTTTCCAAGATGCAGGGAGGTGACTTTTAATCCATAGTCTACCTGGAAGGCTAGTGTTTTTTCATACTTAACAAATGAATTAGTCTAAATTTTAACAAAGACATAATTGTGTAGGGGTTTCTTCATTAAATAAAAAGAATGATCATGAAAAGAAATAGATTCTTTTATAATGAATGTGGATATTGTGACTTGAAAGACTATTAAGGAATCATGAGGTTAGCCTTTATTTTTGCTGATTTATTGATTCTCTGTCTCTGTCTCTGTCTGACTGTGTGTGTCTATGTGTGTGTTTATATGTATGCATGGGTGTAAGCATGCATGTGCCAAGGCATATAGGCCAAATGAGAGGACAACTTTGGAGAACTAGTTCTCTTCTTCCTTTCTGAGTTCTAAGAAACAAATGAGTGTCAACATGCATGTATCAAAAATAATTTTACCTACTGAACACTTTCTTGGTCCACACTTCACTTGTTAATGAAAATTATTTTTTCTGTAACCTATCATTATAGCAGCACTTCAAAAAAAGGCAACATGACAATAAAAAAGCAAGCAAACAACAATAAAAAGTGAAAGTGGTATTACAATTTTAAGTTCATTCTTTTACTCTCAATGTTCTTGTCTACTATTATTATTTTATTTCACTTATACATAACATATTTGTCATTAGTGTAACTGTAAATGATCCAATTTTAATAAAATATTTTCCTCGAGCACAAAATAATGTTAAACTGAAATCACTGAGTAAGAGTCATGTGTGAATCTGAACTCTATTTAATAGATGTTCACAGGCATGAGGAAGAAAATAGTGTTGTATGTAAGCAAGCAATAAACACATTGCTGTTCCTAAAATTAACCCCCAAACCTTCCACATTTTATGAATTTTGTTGAAAGCAGAGTAGACACCACATTGAGACTTTACACATATTTTAAATAAATGAAATACTATTCTAAGTTGTGTTGCCTAAACAAAACCTTGAATAAAATGCAAGTGACGGACTCAAAGGAAAGGACAAATCATTGAAAAGTTCCCTTCTAAAACTGCGTTAGAAAGTTTACAGATTGGTAATTCGGTATTTAAGTCACATGTAAAGAGTATTTACTAGCCAGTAAGAAGGCATTTCACAGTTTTAATAAACAGTTTCCAACAGCATCACTATATTCCACATTTCATACACTAGAAAAATGAAACAATTGAAATTTATAAAACAAGTGGCTTACATGAGATTTTCATAATCATGATTACATTTATAATACATATTGTTTACTCTAATAAATTTAAAACAGCTGTCTGTTTTTACTATAAATTAAATCAAAATTAAAAAAAAATATAGCAATGTTATGCATATTAAGAGAAATAATCGAAACAAAAATCACCCTCTGAGTCCCCATTTCAGCTTCACCTGACTTTGCTATGGAATTGTTGGAAAAACTAATTTTTTTCTGTTATCTCCCAGAAATTAGTAGAACAAGATATTTTATTTCCTTAGTAATAAAATATACATCGACATTATTTAGAGTCTTTTTTACTTTTTTATTACTTTATAAATAATACCACTCAAAATTCTCACTTCCTCCTGTCTTCCGACTTCCCTCCTGCTCTCCCACATACCTTACCTTCACCCCCCTCCCAGTCCTAAAAGAGGACAAGGGATCCTGCCCTGTGGGAAGTCCAAGGCCCACCCCGCTACATCCAGGCTTAGGAAGGTATGCATCCAGAGAGAACAGGATCCCTAAAAGCCAGTATATGCAGTAGAGACAAATCCAGTGCCATTATCATTGGTCCCTCAGTCGGCCTCAATTGTCAGCCACATTCAGAGGGTGCAGTTTGATCCCATGCTCCTTCAGTCCCACTCCAGCTGGAGTTGGTAAACTCCCATTAGCTCAGGCACACTGTCTCAGTGGATGAACCAACCCCTCCCCTCGTGGTCCTGACTTCCTTGCTCATATTCTTTGTCCTTAAAAATCAGATACCCAGCATCAGTGAGTCAGTTACAGTGCTTCATCTTCCTCTAACTCCAGCTCAAATGATCTTTAACTGATCACATATAATTAGTATTAATAAAATACAAGAAATACTTTCTCCTTGAAAACTCTGAAGTTCATTCTTTCAATTAATAGAAGTATTTTCTTTCAGAAAATAAGTGAAATTTCTAAACTTCTGATGCTGTGTATTCAACACCGAAGAAACATTACCATTTTTATGAGTGCTTAACAAATGAAAATGACATTTTCACATACAGAAATTCAGGGAAACCGGAAAAGGATTAGCGGATTTTCTCATCATACACTTCAGTTGATTCGAGACTTCAGGCATGAGGCACCACAAGGCTTAGTGAGAGACTGAAAAAAGGATTAGAAGTCCAACAAAGAAACTTTTTATTTCAATGTCAGAATCATGGTAAGAAATGTAAGAAGCAGGGATATGGGAACTTAGAATGATTAGGGTTTATAATGGAGCTAACTATATTTTGACAAGTGCCTATGATAATTGGAAAATGTGAACTGTTTTTTTCCCTAGAAGAAATTTTTATACACCATTTGAAGGGAGTGAGGAGAGAAGAGAAAGAAAGAACATAATCCAACATTTTTATTGTCATAGCTGATGCTGTAAAAATAATCTAGTATCTTAGTTTGTATTCCCACAACCCTAGACTATGGCGTTTATAGCTCATTAGTTTATTTGTGCTATTTAGCCTGATAGGATTATTTTAACCTTCTATTTAGCCAACATGACTTTAATCATTCAGGGCTGGTATCAATGACAAACATTTCCAAGAAGACTTCAGTACTGATTCCATAATATTTTTTCAGATCATTTTGCCATAACTGTGTTCAGCTGTTTTCACTTTGTTCATAAGAGTAGGCAGTGACCATATTAGTTCTTATTAACTTTGTATTTTTTATAAGATCAACCAAAGAAATCATGCATCGCAGGAAGATGGAAATGAATATTGTTGTAACTCATCATTTAATATAATGAGCCATTGACATCATTTAGGTATTTGCTGAGAATAAGTGACAGATCATGTCTTATATATAAGAACAGAGAAAGGGCTGTTTAGACCAAGACATAATATTTCATCATGATCGGTAATATTAGATTTCTGATCATAGTAGTGATGGTAACTCATTGCTCTAAGGAACTTAAAAGAGAAGAAATAGAAAAGAAGTAAGTACCTTCTCGGTGGGTTAGGAAGCGCTGAGGCAATGTTGACTGATCTGAGAGTATAGGTGTAGATAATTTGCATAAGGTTTTCATGAAGTGATTTGTTATATTGATACTAAAAAGAAGTTCAAATATCTTTAAAGATATTAGTCCTGCAAAAAAAAAAAAAAACAAAAAAAAACAAAAAAAAAAAACAATGGCTTGTACCAATAAAAGTCTCTAATTCTATACTTCTGCCAAACAGCAAAAACCAAAACTGAGGAGGTTGAAAGGAGATACAAATCCAAATGTTGATGTGGTTAAGATTGAATCAGCTGATTTAGTGTGTTTGAGCTCACAGAAGTTCTTTATTTTGGGTTCCTTTTTTTCTTTTACCTCTTTTTTTTTTTTTTTTAGTTTTTGAGATTATAATTTATTTACATGTTGCCCTTTCCTTCCATCCCATATATCCCTTCCCATATCTTTTCAAGTTCAAGTCCTCTTTATTCACTAATTTTATTGCCTGAAAATATACATATATACACATATATTCCTGAATATAACCACTTCAGCATATATAATGTTACCTTTATATTGTTTATTGTATCATATGAAGTGGGAAGTTTTGCACATATTTTGTAAAAATAGTATCAATGTTGGTTTTTGTCTAAAAAAGAAAATAATCCAAGAATCTGTGTAGCTGTCAGAATACAGTCTCCTCACAAGGTCAGATGCTATCCTGAATTGAGATCAATGGGCACGAAGAGTCACAGCAGTGACCCTTGGCCAAATCTAAACTACATGTCCTGACTGCTGAGATCTTTTGTCCAGTGTTAAGTGTCTAAGCAGACCAGCATAGATGTCCATATTATGCCCACAATGTTTTTAAAAATTTTTATAAATTGCTTGTCTGTGTTTGGTTTTTGTTATGACTTGATATAAGGTTTCCCTGTTGAATTTACTGTGTAATTCCTACCTCTCAATTGAAAGGAGGCTGGAACAAAATTCATCTGGATGTTCACATTTGTAATTTAGCGAATATTTGCTTAGAGATCTCAGACTCTCGGACATTAAAGAGATTTTGATTAAACTTTCTTTTGTTTTTACTACTTTTGGCTCCTCCTCTTCACAGGGAGTACTAGGGAAGAAGGTAGGGCATCATTGTCTGAGGATTTGCACAACTCATCATCCATGTGATCGTGAATCATTTTTACTCACTGTTTGTGTGTGTGTGTGTGTGGTTGTGTGTGTGATTTCTTTGTGAATCCATTCCAGGACAGCTGCATCTTCTTTTCTAATTATGTTTACTGACATAAAGAAGAGGTACTTCTAAGGAAAAAAAAAACTCAGATTCTGAAACTCTGGTGTTTGTGAAATTGATAGTTTGAATAAAGTCTTCAGAATGATACCAACATACAAGATCATTTTCAAACATTCAGAATTTTATGCAATGTTATTTCTTTATATGTCAGGACAAGGCCAAAAAGCTCTTTAAAATCATGTTCAAGGCAAATCTAGTTGCCACTGAGGAGCTAACAAAATTAACTTAGCTACTTTAAGAAAGTTTCATTATTTACAAAGGGTAAAAGTTGTCATGTTGCATTGTCATAATGGTCTCTTGGGGGAACTTTTGTCAAAAAGCTTTTCTTTAATCCTGGGTTATCAAAAGCTCTCAAGAAATGTAACTGCATTTTTTTGATGAATTTGATTCCTTATGTAACCACACTCTCAATTTTATCAGTCAGAATTTGTTTTTAGCAGAAATTATATAACAATGAAATAAACATTTGGATTTCAATTGTCTAGTAAAATACAATTAACATAATTCTTCAAATTTCATGACATATTAATGTCTTCTTAACTGCCTTCATAAAAGTAGAAACATTAATTAATAATTTCAGTAAATAAAATTCTGGTAAAATAAGAGCATTTACATGTGGAAAGGCTGTACATTTTAGTTTGAAAATTATTTTTAAAGCTGTTACTTTTTACTTAGTTCACATGAGCAACACACAGGAAATTTCATTAATTTCCTGAATCCACATTTGAATTCTTTGAAATTCTATGACTGTAAATTTCAAATTGAAAACCTCAAAGACACTTTATGTTCACTTCAGTTTCCATTACTCTTATCATAATATAGAGAATAGAAACATCCTAAGGACACCCAGAAATGTTCTTCAGAAAATATTAATAAATATTTCAAACTTATTTTAAATTCAACAGACATAAATGCACAAATCTATGGAAAGCTGCTAAAAGGGTATCACAGTCTTTGGCTAAATGTTTTGTTAAATGCTTCTTCACACTTAAACATCTCTGGAATGAAGACCTTGAAGACTCCTCGCCATCACAAGTTCAGAACCTTCCCTCAACCCTTTCAGAACCTCAGGTGTGATTTTGACATGATTACTTCACATCCTTAGTTGACATAAATCTATACTCACAAAAGAGTCTTCTCTCTACAGATTAATATTTTCAATAATGATGATGTGTGATGGCTATTTGTTCTTAACTTGTCTACATCTGCAATTAACTAAAATCCAAAAATGGAGGTTCAACCAGTGAGTGACTTTTTGCTTAATTTGGAAGAGAAAGATTCACTTCTAAACCAGATTTTTCTTTTCTTCCTATTTCATTTGTTCGGGTTTTTTTTTTTTTTTTTTTTGGCGGGGGGGGGTCGAAATAGGGGCTTCTCTGTAGCTTTGGAGCCTGTCCTGGAACTGTAGGACCCAGCCAGGACAACCTCAATAGAAGCTGGTGTCTCAGTAGTTTACTCTAGTTCCACAAAAAATCACAAGGCACCACCCAGGAACAGACCATCCAAAGGAAATTCCTAATGTTCCAACCATTGTAGATAGGATCAACTGCCAGCACACACCCATTGCTTTTCACCAGGACATTCCTAGACAATGTCAGCCAATCAAGGTTCCTAAAACTTAGAAATCCCTCACCCCCACATTTGCTACAACAAAAACTCAACCCCAAATGAGCTCGGGGCTCTCCAACCACTCCAATACAATGGACACACAGTCCAAGTTTACAAACTTGTGCAAGAATAAATGTTTTTTGCTTTTACATACAAGACTTGGTCTCCTAGTTGGATTGGGGGTGAGTCCGTGATCTGGGCATAACAAAGACCAGGCTGGCATTGAACTCACAGAGATCCTCCATCCTCTGCCTCCCAAGTAAAGGCATGAGTCACTACTGCCTGGCCCCAGGTAAACACACCTTTAAGCTACGCTGCACCTATTGCAGGGAGTGTATATAAGGACATGAAGGAAGGAAAGTTGTTATTTTCCTTATTACTGTCACTTTGCTAGCAACTCCATTCCTAAACTGACATTAGAGCCTACCTTTTGAAGATTCCAGTGTCTGCTAAAGACCAGATGAAAAATCCATCCTCCCAGACTGAGCAAGCTCTGGCTTATTAGGCTTTCTTTCCATAGCCCACCATTGTTGAGTTAACTGGACCACAGTATTTAAGACATTTTTGAGTAACAAAATTACAACCTTCTCATTGGTACTAATAATCATGAGAAAAATCAAAATTAAAAATTTTGGACAATAAGTTCCTTTTTCTGATAAAATATGAATTATAATATACCCCAGTGTCTGTCAACACTGCAGGGTAATATTCGTCAAATAGTTTGTCATGGCATGAAAGTTTTATTTTAGTCCAATTCTACTAACTGAACTTATTCTTTTCAAAATCAATTTTTCAAAATTATCTTAGCTCTCTTTTCCAGTGCTTATGCCAGTGAAACTTTCTCCAAGGAGGGCTTATTCATCTTTGTGACTGATGACTATGGATCTGCGTGCCACTCTGTCACAGTGCTAAATGTTATCAATGACAGCAGCATGTATATCTTTTGTTTACCCATTATAAATATGACTTTTACCTTCTGAAATTCCGAGAATATGTCACTTGATCTTGTGTATTTTTTGCATTTGGTGAGGAAATAGTCTCAGGGTTAGGTATTCAGGAAGATTGATTCTTTTCCATGGAAACTTATTGTTTTGCCAAATAATTTTTTCATGGGTCCATTAAATAGTTCATTAAATGGCAATAATTCATATGCATTTCAGTTAGGCCTTAAATATGCCAGATGGTTTATAATACAGTTGACTTCAGCCATTAAGAATGTTATTCACAAACATTTGTCATCTTAAATCTTGTCATGAATCTCTTTCATGCAAGTTTTATGCTTTTTTTTTTCCTTTGCACAAGAAAAGTTTCTTTAGTGGTACTAATTCTTTTTAAGCTAGTTTTTCCTGCTGCATTTCATTAGTTTTAGCTAAATAGATTTTTCAGATCGAAGCCAAAGGTTTCCATAAAAGCTCCATATAACCTTTCAGCTGGTTTTATCCTGCTTATACTACCATAATTAGCCATGGCCTCGAGTCAGAGCTGTGAGTGATAGAAATTAGATTTTGAAAAGACTAAAAATATCATGCTTAATAGAAAGGCACTATAGTACCAATGTCAAATACTTCATAATAATATGTCATTTAGTGAGAGATAAATCTTCATGTATGAAGAAGGAAATGTTAATGTATCTGACATTGGCTAATAACAGTAACACCTCAAGAAGTTATACTTCAGTAGAGAGTATCCAGAATTTTACTGCTTGGGAAAAAAAAAAGTTTCGATATTTGTTAATGTATTTATCATCAATTGCTTGTTTTCACTATCAGTGAAATAGAAGAAGTTTTAGTGAAAAATGCAGATTTTCTGTTTTGGATAACAAATGTATTTGCTAAGCCAAACTATAATATTATTAGTGTGCTGAAATTTTTGGGTTCCAAAAATTAGTATGTATAATATTTATTCAAATAAAGTAAAATAAATAACAAGTATGCATTAGATATTGAATGTGAAGCAGGTTATTTTATAATACATAGGATCTCCTAAATCAAAATGTTTTTAGGAAAGATACTGAGCCTGTCTCATTACAGAACTGATGGTGTACATAAAATGTGCCCCCAGAAATTTCATAGAACCATGTAAGTTGAAAAATAAGGAATACAAATATTTGGCCACTCAATAATTACAATATTTACTAGTTAAAAAAAAAGTTATGTTCTGAACCCTTCACATTCCCCAAGTTATAAAAAGGACATACCACCAGATAATATGTGTTACAAATGGTATTTTATAAACAGGGGTCCATGAGAGCACTATAGAATGCTTTAATAAATGGCCACAAATTTTATCCTTAATGTTTAACAGAGATTTTTAAATTCAAGAAAAAACATTAAATATGTTATAAGAAGTGTTTTCAATTTTTTAAATCAAAGCTAACAAGGATTTTCAACAAAGTATGGGGCATAAAATTTGTGCATTTAATTAACTACTATGACCAGGCACTTTTCTATTTCTCTGAAATCAACTCAACTCTTTTTCTTCATTTATGTTCCACCAGCCTTTGTACTATTGATACTTCATTGTTTCAGGGCTAAGGCTTATATTTACGTGAAGAAACAGAAATTGTGAAATTTATATAGCATCCATATATGTAGAATAGTTTTAGCACCACTGGTCCAAATTTTGTTATGAACATTTTAATTTTCTAAAACTGAGAGAAGAACTTATGGAAGCATTATATTCAGTGGAAATAAAAAAACATTTTCATTGTTTTGTAGAATGGACATTTGAAGTTAAGTATGCCTCTCTTAGGGTCATCATTATTGTCTAGGTTCTCTGGGACTGTGATTTGTAGGTTTGTTTTCTTTGCTTTATGTTTAAAAACCACTTATTAGTGAGTATATATGATAATTGTCTTTCTGTGTCTGGGTTACCACACTCACTCAATATGATATTTTTTATCTCCATCTATTTGCCTGTAAATTTCAAGTTAACATTATTTTTCTCTGCTCTGTAGTATTCCATTGTGTAATTGTATCAATTTTTCCTTATCCATTCTTCAGAGAACTCTCAACAAAGGAATCTAAAATGGCTGAAAGAAACTTAAAGAAATGATCAACATCCTTAGACATCAACGAAATGCATATCAAAACAGCTCTGAGATCCATTTTACACCTGTAAGAATGGCCAAGATCAAAAGCACTGATGACAACTTATGCTGGAGAGGCTGTGGGTTAAAGGGAGCACTCCTGCCTTGCTGGTAGGAGTGCAAGCTGGTACAACCCCTTTGGATATCTGTAGATGATTTCTCAGAAAATTAGGAAACAATGTTTCTTAAGACCCAGCAATACCATGTTATATCCAGGGCAAATATAAAAGTCTAGTGTTTAAAATAAACCAAGATGCAGTGCATAACTAAGTTGTTATTTTCCCTATTACATCTTTTAAGATGCTTTCTGCAATAATGGGTTTGAGAAGTCTTACAAACTTCAAAACTGGAACTATGCTATGGTAATTCAAATGTTCCTTAATGAGATAAGCACATTTTCACAAGTCATACAAAAACTGTAAAATAAAATGATACCACATGTTCTAAATTATTTTCTAATATAACATCAGATAAAAAAAAAAAAAAAACAACTGTTGTGTAAACTATTACATGTTATGTGGGAAGTATGTGCACCTCAAACTGGGATTGCTGTGATCTTGGTGTCGATCACACTTTCATAGACAATAATGAAAAAAAGTGAGATATAAGAAATATATGTTATATACCTTTAGTGCAAGGTGTGTTTTTATTACTATTAATCTTGGTTTTATGGGAGAATAGCATCATTTGGGTTTTTCTCATGTCTTTACTGAGTTTAATTTCATTACTTTTATTATAGTGGTATGCTGCTTGGGGTAATCTTACTTTGGGTTGAAACAAAATTCATTAGAATTTATAATTGTTCTACCCCTGATAGTGACCATTTCCATAGGATTAAATGACTACATGTAGATATCATCCCCTATATTGTCCCTCATTTACAAAAGAGAGATACAGACTGTGATTTGTACCTTCTCTCTAGCCTGCATATAGCTCCCTCTGTCTCCAGCCAATTGAATAATATAGTTAATTGAATGGAGAATATGATTAGTAAAGTCTATCTCATTACCTTAATTTCCAATTTCCTTCATGGTTAAATTGCATTATTGTATATCCACTTAGAGATCTAATGCTACATTTAAAAATAAAAATAGATTAAAACACTTGCAGACAGCTTTCTTTATAAAGAAAAATAATATGAATTTTCTGTATAGAAATTTTTCCCGCCAGCTGGACTGTGACTGAAAAAGCATGGGATAAAACCGGACTCTCTGATCATGGCGAACAATGAGGACTGATGAGAAGCCAAGGTCAATGGCAAGGGGTTTTGATCCTACTTCATGTTCCGGCTTGGTGGGAGCCTAGCCAGTTTGGATGTTCACCTTCCTAGACATGGACGGAGGGGGGAGGACCTTGGACTTTCCACAGGGAGGGAACCCTGACTGCTCTTTGGACTGGAGAGGGAGGGGGAGAGGAGTGGGGGGGGGGGGGGAAAAGGGGAGGCGGCGGTGGGGAAGAGACAGAAATCTTTAATAAATAAATAAATAAATAAATTTTAAAAAGTAACCTGAAAAAAAAGAAATTTTTATTCATTTTATGCATATCTTTTAACTTAAAAGGGAATATTTTTCAAAAAATACCACCACGACTTCATTCCCCAAAACATGATAGCTAACTTAATCAAATATGTTTGAGTTGTATTGATACCCCCACTAAACCGTGGATAAAAAATGGCCCATAGTTTCCTGGAGCTTTAATGGAAACACTCCAAAAGGCTGCATTCCAGGCTAAGCAGCATTATTCTTTCACAATTTCACTGATTCCCTTCATCAAGTTAATATCCAGTCTGTCTCCATGGGCTTCTCGTTTGACCTATACACTGTATTATCTTCTGATGTTTGTTTATTCATGTCTTCATTCTTCATTCATCAGAAGACTTCATCTTACATAGCAAATACAGTCATCACTTAAATTTGCAGGAATCAATTTAAAAATTAGATAGGAAGAATTTATTCCTAAAATAATCCCATTTATTAGGACTAAAGAAGCTTGGTTTTGTTTTGTTTGTCTGCAGTCAACTCATGGAGTTATTTTTGATCATAATTCAGATATTCTCAATTTCAGCTTCAGTTTAAAATTACACTTCTTACTGGGTGGGTGGTGGTGCATGCCTTTAATTTCAGTACTTGGGAGGCAGAGGAGGACTGATCTCTGAGTTGAAGGTCAGTTTGGTATACACAGAAATCCTCTTTTGAAACACCAAAAGAAAAAGTAAAAAGTTTTCACTTATGAGAACAGTAGAACCGTCTAGCAAGCAGAGTCATGTAGAACTTATAAATCATTTAGTTAACATAATAACAATAATTTCTAAATATAATTAATAATGATGCATAGAATATATTGAGAACTTTCTGTTTCAGGTAAGAAAGCTCTATTTTCAACTAAGTCTAAAAGGTAAATGGGAAGTTTAAAATTTAGTCAGAATCAAGTAATTTTTTAATTTATCTAAGCAAACTTACTTCCCTGTGAACAACTGAGCACGGAGTATAGGAGTTGTCAGGAATTTGTCCACAAAGGGACACAGCTCAGAAAAATAATTTATGAAAATTAATATCATCTTAGTGTTATATACTTATTAATAACCTGAACAAAGCAATTGAGGGTCTGCTCATCAGTTTTGCAGATGATATCAAATTAGACAAGCTTGTTAATAACTCTGAGAGAAAAAAGTATGATTTTAAGTGAATTTGACAAATTGAAAATGAGCTTTATCCTCTAACACTTAAATAAATAATGTATTCTTGAAGCAGTTTTTAAACCATGGAAAGAACACAATGTGAGAAGACATTACCGAGAAGAAAGAAGAAGCAACAGAGAAGAAACAAACTGAAAAAAAAAAAAAAAAACTGGGTCTAAGCATGAAAGGGAGCTAGAAATTAATTGTGTTATACAACATAAGAATAAACAGTAATTTAAGATAAGCTCATGATTACACATTTCCTAGGAATTTTCACACTTTTATTTAATTAAAATACTCTGCATTCCTTTTTAGTTATACATTTGCATACACATTCACAGACAAATATGCATGCTTGTAGAAGTCAGAGGACAACTTGTGGAAATCTGTTGTCTTGTTCCACTATGTGAACCTTGATGACCAGTCACATTTAGGTCATGAGGCTTGGTAAGTGTTTTAGTTGGGTTAATATTGTTGTGATGAAACGCTATGACCAAAAGCAAGTTTGGGAAGGAAGGTGTTTATTTTGCTGACAGTTTCCTATCAGTTCTGCCTGCTTATTTGCATATTCTCCATGTCTTAGTCAAACTGCTTTGCTATAGAACCTAGTAAAGACTAGTTTACTATAGAAACCAGGTGGCATTGGTGCACGACCTTAATCCCAGAACTAGAGAGGATGATAAAATGGAAGGAGACAGCTCTCAGGCTCAGGCTCAGGCTCAGTCTCATTCCGGGATTCCTAGAGGCAGGATCACCATTTTCAGACTGAGGATGAGGTAAGAGTCAGTGGTTGGTCTTCAGGTTGAAACCCAATATCTGTCTCTGAGATTTTAATTAATCATTTGTCAGGCAAGCAGAGAGAATAAATAGGAAAAAAAAATCTGGGAAGAGAAGTTTGAGAGGTGAGAAAAAGAGGAGAAGAGAATGTCAGGGGCCAGGCCAGCCATCTAGCTATACAGCAAGCCACAGCATGAGACATAAAGAAAGGTTTATAGAATAGAGAAAAATAAAAGCTCAGTGGCAAAAATGTAGGTGGGTAATTAAGTTAAGGAACGTTGGCCAAAAAGAAGTCAAATGTAGGCTTGCCATTCATAAATAAGATTATATCTCTCTGTGTGTATTTACTTGGGAACTGTGAGGTGCTTCTCCAAATGACCCAAAGGAGAAAAAACAAACAAACAAACAAACAAAAAAAAAAACCTCCAACCAACTAATGAACTACATTTTATCTGGGACATATCTTTAGATTATAAAAAGTGTCAACTATAGTCTTAGTATTATATTCTTACAATGGTACATCCTCATGAAGAGAAACTTTTCACACTTAAACTTACTTGTAATCGAATAATAATGACTCTAAAATAGAAATAATTTCTTTATGAGTCCTAAGCCTATTTTTACTATAATTAGAGCACATGCTTTTTCATCTAGTTTTATCAAAGCTGTACCAAATAAGCAAAATAATACCCACTCAGTAATAAGAACTTCCTGTTCCCCCAAACTGTGTTTTTCCCTTTATAACAAGTCTAGATGAGTCAATGATAGAACACGCATCTCAATTTACAGTAAGTCACCACACCCTGTGATTCGTCTCCTGAAAATTTAGGTGAATGAAAACCATTTAAATTCCCATGGTCAGTACTGCTACTCTGCGTGTACCACAAGCATAAACCAAACCTGGTTATTTTTTCTTTCTTTCTTTCTTTCTTTCTTTCTTTCTTTCTTTCTTTCTTTCTTTCTTTCTTTCTTTCTTTCTTTCTGGTATCTCATTATAGACATTCTCTCTTTCTGATTTATAAAGTACAGTTAAATGGCCTGATAGAGAAAAGGATACTATAGATTTTACTCCAGTCTTGGTATGACTCTAAATTATTTGTTAAACTTGAACCCTGGAGGTAGTCTCTATGCCTCCTTCCATTAAGTTGGATCATATGATTACTTCCCATTTAACAGTTGTCAAGAATAGAACGTAAGAAACTAGCATTTCTACCACAATAGCCTTCTCTTTTTTTGGAATGCTTGCTTTTTAATATAACTACTGAATATAAAGGGAGGGGCTCATATGTCCAGTAATATAAATGTACAAAGCAAAAAGTACACCATCTTGGAATTTGACCTATCAGCTCCAGTGAAGCTTCCTAGCATGAGAATTAGAAGAGACAAAATGAATCCAACAATTTCTTCCACACTGTGATATCACGTATAAAGCAAATGAATCTATATTGTAGAGCAGTGTTTTTGTTTAATTTTCATACAATATATTTAATCATATTACTTACTTTCCCCAAATCCTTCCAGAAAAGCAGTTTCCTGCCCACCTAGTTTCATCTTCTTTATCTCTCAAAATATCGAAACAAAAACACACAGAGAAAAACAACAATAAAACCAAAACAAAAAGTAGACAAAGAACTGGTAGTCCATTTTGTTTTGCCCAATTAACACTGAGAATGGGGCTTCCCACAAAGTTTGAATACTCAGTAGTACTCCTTAGAAGAAAAGTGATTTTCTCTTTCCCAGCAGCTATTAACTGGAATTAGATTTTTATTTAGTGATGGGACTTTGTGGCCACTTGTGCTTCTCTGTGCTGGAATTTTTTGTAGGTCATACTTGTACAGGCCTTGTGTATGTTGTCACCATAAATTCATTTGTACATCAGCTATGTGTATCTGGAAAACACAGTATCTTTCAGGCTCTTGTAATCTCTTTACCTCCTCTTCCACATAAATCATTTAGCCTTGAGAAAAGGCATGTAATAAAGACATCTTACTTAAGGCTGAGTGCTCTAGAGCAGGTTTATTCAGCAGTAGTATCTCTGCATTTCATTTGAGAAAATGCTTATATTTAATACACATATTTAATCATAACTATCACTATTCTTTATGGAAATTTTTAATAAAGGGAGGTTTGATTGTGACTTTTTTTAACATTTGTTTTCAGACCATTGAAGTGTGTAGAAATTAACTCAATTCTGGCTGGAATTTTACAATATATACAAATAACTTCAAATGATAAAATCTCTTCATAGAGGCAGTGCATTTAAGAATGTATGGATAAATGTCCAAATGAATGGGAAGCATAAAGCTAATAATATTATCTATATGCATTTATCATTAATAATATAAAATCTAAAATATGATTTTAATGTAACTGTATTTGGCAGGAAGTTGTTCAAAAGTTTTTTAAAAGGAAATTAATTAAAAGCATTATTTTAGACTACATATTGAACCATTTCTTCTTTTTATATTAGCTTATTTATTTTAATTTTATTTTATATTCTAACCACAGTTCTCTCTCCCACTCCTCCTCCTGCCTCCTCTACCTACCTCCTATGCCACCCACATCCACTCCTCCCAAAGGGTAAGGTCTTCCATCGGGAATCAACAAAGCCTGGCACATTAAGTTGAGGCATGACCAAGCCCCTCTAACCTGATCAAGCTGAGTATGACATCATAACTGATATGCAAAGTCAGTAAAAATAACAAACAGTTTGTAGTTCTCTTTCTTTATTGTATCTTTCTAGAATTTGCGTTATTGTTTAATTCTAACTTGAAGCTATGGTGATCCGATAAGACATAGTGTCTGCACAACATCTATCCAAAATCTTCTGGCATTCAGTGTCTCCCTTGAGAACTTGGGTGTTATTCTTATGGGTCTACCTTTATATGTTGGTCTTTTTCTTTTGCAATTCTTAATTATTTTTCTTTATTTTGTACATATTGTGTTGGTTATTATATAGCAAGAGAACTTTTTTTGGTCCAGTTTCTTTGGTATTCTGTAAGCATCTTCTATTTTCATAGGAATTTCCTTCTTTAGGTTGAGAAAGTTTTCTTCTATGGTTTTGTTGAATATATTTTTTGTGCCTTTGACTGGTATTCTTCTATTCCTATTATTTTTAATTTTGGCCTTTTCGTGATGTTCCAGATATTCTGGACATTGTGCATTATAACTTGGTTGGCTTTAACATTTTCTTTGACTGATGAATCTATTTTTTCTATGGTTCTTTAACATCTGAGATTCTCTCTTCCATCTCTTGTATCCTATTGGTTATGCTTGCATTTATTGTTCCTGTTTGTTTACCCAGATTTTCCATTTCATGAATTTCCTATATTCATGTTTCCTTTATTTCCTCTATTTCAATTTTCAAGTCTTGAACTCTTTCCTTCCTCTGTTTGATTGCTTTTTTCTTGTTTTTTTTTCTTTCTTTAAGAGACTTAGTGATTTCTTCCATTTTTTTGTTTATCTTTCCTCTTTAAAGGAATTTTTCATTTCCTCTTTTAAGTTCTCTATTATCTTCATAAAGTTATTTTTAAAGTCATTTTCTTCTGCTTCCTCTGTGTTTGAATGTTGAGGCCTTGTTGTTATGAAAGGTGCTGGGGGTAACATATTGCTCCTTAGGTTATTGAAAGTATTCTTGCAATGCTGTCTATCAATCTCTTCCTCCAATTGGTGCAGGCAGTGTCTGTGCCTTACGGAACCACTCTTGGTCTGATTGGTCCAGTAGTTATCTTTTCCTCAGGGAGCCTCTGATGTCACAGGCGACAGATGCATTTGGGTACTGAATGGGACTTGTAGATTACAGGGTCCAATGCCGTGGTGGTGGAATAACCTACTCACAGAAGCCTTGCCTGCTGACTGGCTAGTGAGGCTGTGATGGTTGGAGACGTCCAGAGTTTGCTCCCAAGGCCTAGGGCCTAGTGACTGAGCTGACTAGCTAGGAGATGGGTACAGTTGCTTTCGGTGCCTTGTGGAGCCTCTGAGATTGTGCGGAATGGGTTGGTTTTGGAGTGAGATGGAATTTTCAGATTACAGGTTCTGATGGGGGTGTAGTAGAGTAGCCTGCTCACAGGAGCCTTGCCTGCTGACTGGCTAGTCTATTGAAACATTTTTATAAGGGTAGTTATTCTTTGCATCTATTACTATGGTAGGCATTTAAGTGGTAGAAACAGAAATCAAATGTTTAGGAACTTTCAAAAGTGAGATACAGCTGCTATTTCTCATTGCTAAAAGCAACATTTATTACTAGATGCTATTAAACACACATTTTTCAATATTTAAGAGTAAGTGCCCAGAGCCTACCTAAAAGTCTTATGAAGTATTTTGTTCTTCATAAGAATAAGGTTCAAATGAGGAGCAGAAGGAGGGAGGACATGAGCAAGGAAGTCAGGACCACGAGGGGTGCGCCCACCCACGGAGACAGTGGGGCTGATCTATTGGGAGCTCACCAAGGCCAGCTGGACTGTGACTGAAAAAGCATGGGATAAAACCGGACTCTCTGAATATGGCAGACAATAAGGGCTGCTGAGAAGCCAAGGACAATGTCACTGGGTTTTGATCCTACTCCATGTACTGGCTTTGTGGGAGCCTAGTCTGTTTGGATGATCACTTTCCTAGACCAGGATGAAGAGGGGAGGACCTTGCACTTCCCACAGGGCAGGGAACCCTGACTGCTCTTTGGACTGGAGAGAGAAGGGAAGGGGAATATGGGGAGGGGGAGGGAAATGGGAGGAGAGAAGGAGGTGGAAATTTTTAAGTCAAAATAAATAAAAAAAGAATAAGGCTAACAAATTAATACAAAGAAGGAATACTTAATAAATAAAAAATAATTACTTTACCTCCACTATAAGAACTCAATTTGATAGGGAGGATAGTTGCGTTGTTTCTTCCATTCCTAAGCTTAATTTATAGTGAGTTATTTCCTTCTACCCTTTCTTCCATTATTTCTTACTTTCTTTGATTTTAATCTCATTATGATTTTTAAAACTGCTTTCTAGTTGAGACCAAAATAATACTATTCCATGAAATGAGAGATGCATCTGCTATAACATTTCTTTGAAGACCTTTCCTTGGTGAGCAAATTGCAGAGTTAGGTTACAGTTCTATACTTAGATTTGTGGATAGCTTTAGTAAAAATGGAAGCAAACATGCAGAAAAGTAATTATTTGTGTGCTAAATATGCACAAAAGCAGTAAAAAAATCCATTGAAATCACTGAAGTGAGTTTCTTACAGCTTCATTCTTATTGACTACTGAATCTTAATGGGACATGCAATCATAAAAAGAAAAAATCACTAACATGTCAATAAGTGCTGATCAAATACCATGTGTTAGTAGAGCAATTAGCTGCATAGGAAAGAAAATCAATAGTATTAAATTTAGGGTTTTTATTTATGTTGTTGGTTAGTATTATTTTTTTTCTATTATTAGAAACAGAGAATAATCAACTGTGAGTGGATACGTTACATGATCATCTTTCTGGGTCTGGGTTACTTCACTCAGGCTAATATTTTTCTAGTTCCATTCATTTGCATGCAAATTTCAAAATATCATTTTTTAACTACTGGGTAGTACTTCATTATGTAATGCATTACATTTTATTTATCCATTTCTCCAGTTGGAGGGCATATAGGTTGTTTCCAGGTTCTGGCTATTATGAATAATGCTGCCATGAACATAAGTTGAGGAAATATCTTCGTAGTATGATTGAACATCCTTTGAATATATGTCCAATAATGGTATTGCTGGGTCTTGCAGTAGGCTGATTCCCAATTTTCTGAGAAACCACCATACTGATTTCCAAAGTGGTTGTACAAGTTTGCATTCCCAACAGCAATGGAGGAGTGTTCCCCTTACTCCACATCCTCTCCAGAAAAAAAAAAAAAAAGTGATTATTGGTGTTTTTGATCTCAGCTATTCTTGTAGGTATAAGATCATCTCAGAATCATTTTATTTATTTCCCTGATGGTGAAGGAGGTCGAACATTTCCTTACTTGCCTTTCAGTTATTTGAAGTTCTTCTGTTGAGAATTCTGTTTAGATCTGCACCCTATTTTTAAGCTGATTATTTGATAGTTCGATGTCTAATTTCTTGAGTTCTTTATATATTTTGGAGATCAGTCCTCTGTCTAATGTGGAGTTGCTGAAAATTTTTTACCATTCATTAGGCTGACTTTTTTTCTTATAGTCTGTGTCCTTTGCTTTACAGAAGCTTATCAGTATCAGGAGGTCCCATTTCTTTATTTTTGCTCTCAGTGTCTGTGTTACTGGTGTTATATTTAGGAAGTGGTCTCCTGTGCACATTTATTGAAGATTACTTCCAACTTCCTTTTCTATCAGGTTGAGTGTGGTCAGATGGTATAAAACAAAGGATTAAGAGCCTATAGTCCACTACCCCAGAGAAACTAAGTAACAAGGAGAGAACCCTAAGAGAAACATACACAGAGCTCCTTGGGAAGGGGAAATAGACAAAATTTCCTGAGAAAATTGAGAGTGTGGGTCAGGGAGAAGGGAGAGTGTAGGAGAGCAAGAGAGAATGGGAAGATCAAGCTGGGGGAAGGACAGAGATGGAAAACAAGGAAAAAGTTATTTTGATTGAGGGAGCTTTTATGGGGCTCACAAGAAACCTAGCACTAGAGAATTTCCAGGGAATCCACAAGAAAGACACCAGCTAAGACCCTAAGCAATAGTTCAAAGGGTGCCTGAACTGGCCTTGCCATGTAGTCAGATTGATGTTTATCTCAAATGTCATCATAGAACCTTCATCCAGCAACTGATGGAAGAAGACGCAGAGAACCACAGTGGAGCACTGGGCTAAACTTTCAAAGTCCAGTTCAAGAGAGGGAGGAGTGAAAATGTTAGCAAAGATGTCAGGACCATGATGGGGATACCCACTGAAAAATCATACCTGAGTTAGAACAAATACCTTCTAACTCTAGCCTGACAGCAAGGGAACTAACATAGGACCAAACTAGGACCTCTGAATGTGGATGACAGTTGTATGACTGGAGCAAGACTGTAGGGCCACTGGCAGTGAGTCCAGGATTTATCCCTACTGCTCTGGATTTTTGGAGCCTGTTCTCTCTGGAGGAATGTCTTGATCAGTCTATATATAGTGGAGATGGCCCTGGTCCTGCCTCAAAACAATGTGCTAGACTTTGTTGACTCCCCATGGTAACCCTTGTCTTCTATGAGCAGTAGATAGGGGTTAGGGTGGAGGTGCAGGAAGAAGTTGGAGAGGAGCAGGAAGAGGAGAGGGAGTGGAAAATGGATTTGGAATTTAAATGAGAAAAGACAGTTTTTAAAAAAGGAAGCAAAATGAAACAGAAAGTAAATTCTGGTGACATGCTTAATTTCAAAATACTTTTTGCAAAGCCTTATTACTTCTTATTCATACATGCTTTCCTCAGACATCACTCAAGTATTATGGCTCTTATATAACTATATACACAAAGTACATAGATAAATAAACACAAAAAACAACAAAAATCAGTGTGCTATATTAAGAACATTGTTAGCAAATGTTACTCAATGAAATTTTTTCTTTCATTAAGGATGCCTATATAAGTAATAGGACATCTATAAAATATTTATAGTTTTAGTCATCCAAAAGTAAAAATTTTCACTTACATGAAACATAAATTAAAGTTGAGGGAAAACTTTTATCTGTAAGAATAATGGGTGACAAACAAGACATCAAAGAAGCAAAACACAAATGGCAATGTTTCAAAGGGACTTAAAGGTTCTAATATTAAATTCTACTCCATTGAACAGGAAAGGGCCATTAACATAGATCTAAGTGTTTTAAAGATGAGTGTGAAAAAATCAGACCAGGCTTTAATAGTTTGGGTCATGGAAAAGCACCAGTAACTCAAAGATTAATATTAATAAAAAGAAGTATGGGACCACGTACTTCTGAGTGAGACAGTTTGAAGAAACCATAAAGATGTGTCCTTAGGAAGCTGTGGTATTATGGAGAGCCTTTCCATAAGATTAGACTTGCCAAGTATTTATCTAAATAATTGTTTTTATTTATTAATTTTAATTTTTTATTCATTTTACATACCCACCACTATTCCCCTTTTCTTCACTCCTCCCACTGCCCCCTTCTCTCCTCCCACAAACCTTCATCCACTCCTCTTAAAGGATAAAGCCTCCCACGTAGTATCAACAAGGCCTTGTATATTAAGTTGAGGAAGGACCATGACCCTCCCCCCATCAAAGCTGAGCACGGCATCCCACAAGAGAATGCCACCAAACAGGCAGCTAATGCAACACGGATAGATCCTAGTTCCCACTTCCAGGGACCCCTCAAAGAGATCAAGCTATACAACTGTCACCCACATGTAGAGGGTCTAGTTCAGTGTAGGTACCCCATTTGTCAGTTTAGAGTTCCTGAGCTACCATGTATTTGGGTCATCTGTCTCTGTGGATGTCCAAGTCATGATCTTGACCCTCCTTGTTCATATATTCGCTCCTCCCTCTCATCAAATGTTTGGTGTCTAAGTTAACTATTAGTCACAGTGAGGTAAGGGTAATCTGAGAATGTTGCTGAAATTAGCAATTTGTTAAATCAATAGAATGGTAATGAGAATTTTAGAATAAACACCTAACATAAGCATTTTGCTGTGGGAATTTTGTATGTTATAAATAGAATTATTTCTAAAGACTGCTTTTTAAGACTAGAAACCTACCCTTTTAATCTCAATGTGTAACCTAGTAGGAGTCTCAGTATTCATTGGTGGTGGTTCATACACATGAGGATATGTCCATGAAACATAGATATTCTTTCTAATGAAACATCCTAAGTGATACTTGCCAATACTGTAGAAATGATAAATCAATCTTTCTGGGAGACATTCTTCATATCTGTTGTGGATATCATGCTATTGTTGTGCACCTGTTTCTAGTCAGAGGATTGTTCTGGGTACAGACCATAGTAGTCCTGGAATCTTGACAGAAGACTTTTATGCACTTTTCTAAATACTAACTCAGACTTGTAAATAATCCCAAAGTTGAGGGGTGTGACTAAAGAAGCATGTTCTCTTAAGAAGGACAGTCAGACAGAATGCATAGCAAATCTTGATACGTGGGAGAGTTGCTGTCAGAATTTAAACTCATGTTTTTTACCTTGTGTATTGCTGTCTGGAAAAAATCTTTCAGTAGTTTCTATAATATCTAGAAGTTTGGAAAGTACAGGCCCTACCAACATTGTGCAAGAATATAGTTTCAAGGACTTACATACACCTATAAAGTTAAAGTTTCCTGAATTCCATTATAAGTGATGAATGATGGAGAATTACTAAACTCCAGACTGCTCCTCTGTAAAGCATACCCACTATGAATATATTATTTCACTTTGCACACATCAGTTACCTCCATGAGACTTGAATTCCCCAGATATGATATCACATAGAATATAAAATTTACTGAAAGATACCATGTCCAGATCTAGACTGTAATAGGTCATAATGCTGTGGGACAATGGTCTTATCCTGTAAAGATTTTTTTTCTTGTTGTTTAATAAAATTCTGATTGGTCAGTAGCCAGGCAGGAAGTAGAGGCAGGGCAATGATAACAGGAAAAATCTGGGAAAATAAAAGAGTCCTTCTACAGTCGTAACCCAGACACAGAGGATACAAGATGTGACTGCCTCGCTGAAAAAGGTACCAAGCCATGTGTCTAACACAGACAAAAATAATGGGCTAATGTAAGATGTAAGAATTGCTTAATAAGAAGCTTGAGCTACTAGGTCAACCAGTTTATGATTATTGTAAATCTCTGTGTGTTTATTTGTGACTAAACGGCTCTGCGACCTAGTGGGGCAGAAGCATCAGTCAACAAATGGGGCCCAACATGTGGACAACTGCATCCACAGAAAACCTGAGAGAGCTTGAGAACTAATTCTAGACACAAAATAATCGCACTAAGCATGGGTTCTTGGTAGCAGCAATTTCTTGGGTTTGTCTGTTTACTAGAGACTAGCGCATCTCATTTAAGAGAGGCTTCATAATTCAGCTTCAGCTGAATAAGCCTTGCAGCTCCTTTCTGTGGCCCCACCACCAAACACTTAAGTTAAGTGGTGTTGATGGATAGCTGATAGCATGCTTCTTGGTGTTGATAGGGACCTTGAAACTCCACAGTGTCAAGGTTTCTGCAGCTGTATAAAGGCATGCAGGTCAGATGGGTCTCTGAAGACACCTGTGCTTTCAGAATTGAAGTTTGATCTTCTATCTCAGTTCTTCACATTATAATCCTAGTTATTTGATCATTTGAGGGTAAACTGTTAATGTTTCATTTAATTGGCTTCCACCTTTCACTTTTGAGGATTAAACAATAAGTTCAAATAATTATTTAAATGTATTATTTTTATGTTTTCTTATTGCCCTTTAACTAAATAATTTTTACATTATTAAAGGTATCAATAATCAAGAGAAAGTGGTATTTCCTCAAGTTATCAACATTTTTAATTTGAGATTTAATTAAGAAATATCTTTATGATATTATTTTTAAATTTAATTTATTTTCATTCGTTTTTAAATCATTCACTGATAATTTCAATGTATATTTTGACATATTTTTCATCCTGCTTCCCCCGCAAGATTGTTCTCTCTTCTTTACATATCAAATTTCATGTTCTTTTTCTCTCTCAGAAAAATAATAAAGGAGCTGTGTCTACTCTGGGTAGCACAGAGTCACTGACCCTGTTGAAAAAGGTTCAAGTCAGCTGGCCAGAAAATATGGGCACAGGAGACATGGTCCCAAAGCTCATGTACCATATGGCTGCATGAATGGGACACAGAAGCCACCCCCCAGCCCACAAACACCTGAAACAGGTGGGATTACTTTCCCTGAGGCTATAAGAGCAGATTTGCCCCTGCCTGCTATCAACTGCAACACAAGAGAGCATGCCATGCACCTTTTATGAACAGCACAATTGAGCCAATTCTATTAGCCTAAGGGTGGTTGAGCCAGCCCAGAAGATGTAGCATGGGAGTGATGTACCCATTATTCATCTGTCAAGTTGTGGCATGGGCAGGGGAGAGTTACCATTGCCCAACAATGCCCGAGTCAGGTAGAAGAGCTGATCCCAAGATCATAAGAGCAGAACTCTATGCCATGTCTGAGCAACACAGTAGAGCTAGTCTTGAAGTTGTTTAAGTGTGGTAAAATTGACACTGAAGACATAAAGCAAGAGAACTAGATTAGCCCCTTGATTATCCCAGGAAGTGGTGAACTAGTCAGGGAAATGCAGGAGAGGTCACCCTGGTGGTTAGGACAAGGAAAAGCTGGCAGGTTGGCCAACCCTGCAACTACCCAGACCCAGAACTAAGATGATGTGTTACCCACTCCAACATCCATCCACCCATCTGTGATCTGCTGAAGCAGGTGAAGGGTCCAGTCCTACAGGCTCAAAGTTGCACAGTCTCCACCACACAGGGAAATAGTGGGATAACCAAGAGGAGTTTCAGTGAGAACCCTATATTGATTGTGTAGTAAACACCAGAGGCCTGGAACCAGACCAATGACTTTTAATAATGAAAACTTGCAAGTAAAGATATATGGATAAAAGGGTTTACTGCATGACTCACTGTATCACTGCACAGTTTACAGAATGAGATTGATTTTCCCTTTCCTCTTTTTTCTCTTAAATTTTATTTTTAGGGGTGGTAGCAAGGCCAATGTGATGATACAAGATAACGGGCAAATAAATGTGATGCAGATGAATGACGTGGAAGACACAAAGAATAAATAAAAAGGAAGTTAAAACAGTAAAAGAAAATGTCACTAAATATATGAAATCTTATTGTATGATCATCTTCTCCAGAGCATGTGGGTATATATGAGTTTATATAACCAAACTCATAACTTGTGATTCCTTTCCCTCCTCGGAATGAACCATCTTGTTCCATCTTTCTTTGACTCCTAGAAGTCTTGATAAAACAAAAAGCTTGTGAATTAAAGGGGATTCCAAGGAAAGTTTCATGAACAGCTTCCTCCTAAATATTGGCTTTGAGGATGCTCAGTTACACAATGTCTCTGTAAGTTCCTCAGGCTGAAAATAATTAACATACTATGTCACTTTTGTCACCATAAGTCAAAATGTAGATGCATATACACGTATATACACATGAATAATGTGCCTTAAAGAGAATAGACTGTGGTGACAAAATAATTTTCAGAGCAACCTATAGGGGAAAAATGCAGAGCTCATCTCCTTCATTTGAAGAAACTATAACCTTGACCTGGGTTAATAAAGCCATATCACAAAACTGTTAAGTGAACAGATTACTTAATTGATAAAATATTACATAAGAATAAAGACTTCTATTTTTTCAAGACCTTTATGCAAACTAAAGAAGTATCCTAAAAGTGGAATATGAAATCTGATCTATTTATGCTCTATGAGGAATTATAACATATATGAAATTTGTCTTTCTTATCACAGTATCTTTGATTTCATGGTCTTCCAAGAAACTTCAGGACTTTTTTTTTGACTGTTCTGATTTTCTCCAAAGCAGATCTAATTAATGGAAAACAAGATATTTATCTAAGTAGTCATAACTATAAAGAAGAATGATACTCCTATCCATGTTCTACAAATTTGTCAGAGTTTGCAGGTTGAGTAAATCCTATGTCATGGTAAAATTCACTTACACTAATCTGTTATGGAACATGAAAGAAAATTCACTTTTTTGGTATTCTCAAATTTGCAAATATAAATAATTTTCTTCACTATATCTTTAATTTGTTTCTGGATATGGATGTATTGACCTTGACATAACAGCAACAAATAAAATGCAATACAACTATCTTTGCTAAGGTGCAATTAGCTAAATTGATTATTAATATCATCATTGCTGTGGGCACTAATTAAGATGAAAATTAATTTCATGACCTAATATTTAAAAAAATCTAATCACATAAATTGTCTCTGTTATATAAAATTGCTTGCCTTAGGAAGCCACATCTTTAAAGGATGATAATAAAGTACCTTATTAAAATGTTACTCATAATCAACTAATTATTGACAATGAATACAAATTAGATGCTTTGTGTAAACTTATATGGCAAATATTTTAATTAATAATAAATAATATTATTTAAATATATTGTCCAAGAAAAATGAAAACTCATCTAAACTGTATTATACCTTAAAACCATACTTTCACTGACCAAATTTAAACTTTAAGAACAATCTTTAGGCAAGGCTGAATTTCTGACTGATTATACAAATTTGAGCACTTTTATATTACTATAGAGCAATCTAAGGTAGAAAGAAAGCCTTAAAATTTTGACCTAAAGAAAAAACAGCTTCATTTATAATGTATTGCAAACTTATCAGTTGCATTTTCTGTTCATCTTCACACCAGAAAAGTGAAGCAGTGTACATAAAAATAGGTACTTTTCCTGTACAGAAAACAAACAAATGAAACAACACAACAAACAGCAACAAACACACAAACACCAACAGTTTATCTTACTTTGAAGATCCCAACCCTGTGATATTACCCAATCACAAAATAATGTGTTAATTGGCAATGTTGAGTTGTCATTAGTGAATAAACATGTGATTAATGTTTGTTGTAGTCCCATCAAAGACATTCATCAGAAGACATCATAAAAGCATCAGTGTATCTTAAGGTATATATATTTGAGAAACAATTAACATTGGCTTTTGGTTTTTAATAGCGAAAGTGATTATAACGAATTGTGTTAATACAAATTTAGGAAACATTAGCAATAGACAACGAATAGACAGAATTCCTCAAAGTTAAAATGAAGGGTATATTCATTATTTTTACAGGAAAGACTCCTTAATATACAAGTGAAATTGTTTAAGACTCACCTAATTATTGAACAATTGACCCTGTAGATACTCATTTACCTGTTCACTGTGTTCATTGTCTCATTTCTTGAGAAAAGTGAGGGAAGAAAACAGAAAAAAGTACAGCAGGAAGCTAACACCTTCTTTAAAGCTATTAAAGTAAATCTGCTCTAATATACCTTTTTGCTTACAAGCTTTGCTAAGATCTCTATCTTCTCAAAACTTTACACTTTACACTTAGTTTTCCAAGCAGCATTTTTTTTTGGGGGGGGGGTAGGTAAAGTCAAAACTACCCTAGAATTTTTATTTGTTTTTAAATAAGTGTTTACATGACTTAAATATTTGCAGCAGAATCAGTCAGATGTCAGTTTTCCATGTATAAAATTCACAGCAGCACTTAGAGAGGTTTCTTTCACCCACTATTTCTTCACCATTTGTTTGCCAGGGGGAGCTGGGAAAATATACTCATTAATAAGAACATTTATAGCTGCCAATTTAGTTATGAGGATTATTCCTTCAAATGGAAAAAAATAATAATTTTGGTTTTCTCATGCTAAGCATTTTTTGCATTACACTGAAACAAAATGTTTAGTATTAAGTCATATAGTACCAAGAGAAGGGTTGAAAATTATGTATAGAAGAGAAATGAATGAAACTCATGCCCCTCTGAATTCTGGACCTTTCTCTGCTTTTATTGTGTTCTCTCAAAGACTGATATGCTTGCAAACTTCTGAAAATATGCCCATGGATTTAGAATGTTTTCAGTATATTATAAAATCACAAAGCAATTAGCTAAATGAATAACTTTTTCTAATGATCTATGTGATTGGTTAAGATTTGATTTGTTGCTTTGATACCAGACAATATGGCATCTTTGGCAACGCTTTAAGTTGTTTTATTATTATTATTATTATTATTATTATTATTATTATTATTTTAATTTTGTATATTTCTTACGCAAGAGTTTTTTTTTTAATTTACAGAAAAATATCTGTACTTTCTCATTTAAGTGTTACTCTAATGACTTTAACAGTCTTTTCTTAAATTTGCTGATAGGCTACTACAGACAAGCCAATGGAAATCTCATTAAAATACGCCTTTTGTTTTCTCTAATAATCAGGATTTAAGTAGTTTATAAAACAAATGATTTTTTTTGTTCTATATCTATCTATCTATATCTCTTTTACAGTGATGTTAGTTGACATAAAATTCCAGTTGTTAATTTTTTGAAAATGAGAATTTGAAAAGGATAAAATTATCTGACAAAGGAAATCTAGATTTAACTGTGAGTAGGAATCAAGAATTGAGCCTAATCAGCAGGTAGTCAGCTGCTGAACTCAAATCAAGAGGTGCAATAATGAAGGACTGGAAGATGACTGAGGAGTTAGAACCAGTGTCTGCTCTACCGAAGGACACAGGATTGATTTCTAAGGCCCCAACATTGGCTGATAACATTCTAGAACTTCATATTTTAGGATTCTTAGACCTCTTCTTCCTCCATGCTTTCTTATTCTTCCACATTAAAAATAAGACAGAAAATTGAAATCAGCTACTAGGGGTAAAATTATATGTAGCCACTTAGCAAATCTATATTTAGCTTGTTCCTTGTTTTCATTAAACTTAGTCATAGGCTCTGCAAGAACAACAATCCAAACATTCTTCCCAGGCATATAAAAGAACCTTCCAAATAAACTCAAAACTTTAGAACCTATTTTAGTTTTGATTTTCCTCTTTAAGAAAATTGATGTTAGCGATACTATTTTTCGACATAAGACTTTCATTTTCAATCTCTTTAAAAATCTTTTCTTCCACTAAGAATTTATTTGTAGTCAGGTTTGCTAGCTCATGCTCCTAATTACAGCACTCAGGAGGAAGAGGTGTTTGCATCTCCATGAGTTGAAAGCCAGCCGGGTCTATATAGCAAGTTCAAGCAAAACCAGGATGACATAAAGCAACCTTGTCTCAAAAAGGGGTGGTTACTCAAGGTTTCATTATAGTTTCCTCTCTTAAAAGGCTTTTAATAAGAATATTACCACTATCTTCATTTTCAAAGTTCTAGCATCTTTCAAATCTATAATTTCATGTCCAATTCTTCCATGTGTTTCTACACAGTTTTAGTGCCATTGATTTTACAGAGATAGCTCAAACACACAGAGCCAAGACCCAGCTCATTAGTTACTTTAATGCTACCTCAAACGTGGTACAGAAGTAATCCTTGCAGGAAAAAAAAATTGTTGCATTCAAGCATTCTCCATAAGCAGACTTTAACTGTCTTCAATTTATCATCTGGCAATTAAAATTCTCTGCAATTTGGTGAACCATGATTGAGCATCTCTGAGAGCATATGAATTCAGGAAGAAAAGGTAAAAAGTACTTGCAGTGATTCAAATGAGAGATGATATAAAACAGCTGTAGTAGTGTATACTAGCAGTAAATCAAGAGAAAAGGAAAAAAAACAACATGGAAATCCTCATCACATAGAGTTATTAGAATTTAGGATCTTACAAATTCAGCATGCTTGTAAGACAGAGATACATGAACTTATAAAATCTGAAATATGTCTGATTGATAGTTTTCACAGTGCAAAGGGAATCTTCAAATGATGCTACAGAATTAGATTATCAGCAATATCCAGATATGGCTACAAAAAGGAGACATAGTACTCAGGAATTATTATCCAAAATATTTGAAAGGAGAATCGGTGTGAGCAAAGAAGACTAAGAGACTGGCTTTTTACAGATATTTAAAACACAGATCAGTTGAGTGGTAAGCTTTAGATAAGCAGACAGGTGTATAATGGCATTTTATCACCACTTCTTCAAGTATGGGGTAAATAGAAACCTCCACTACTTTGTAGAATAAGCATATTTTCCCTTTTTAATTTCTATAAGGGTTTACAGAAGATCTTGTTGCATATGAATTGTGGATATTATTTTTCTGGTGCTAATTGCTGAAAGAACTTTGTGCTTAGGCTATTCTTTAAGCCTTCATCTTACCTCTTATAGATCCCTGTTGCATCTCGTCTTGTTAGTAGTAAAAGTAATTAGATTATAAGTCATAATGTTTTCACAAGAAATCCAGAAATTAGAAATGTCTGCACCAAAGCAACCATCAGCAGAAAAGCAAACAATTCTGCTGTGCTTATCTTTAGTTTAAATTGAAATCATCACTGAGAAGAAAATGAAAAGGGCTTATTACACAGCCTTATACGGGAGGTATTTTCATTCCTTTCTGAAAGAGCCATGATACTGAAGATAGGTATCACTGAAACAAAAAACCCATAACCTTTAGCAATTTTTGGAGCTGCATTCTCCCAGAAGAGAAAGCTTATTTTTATTATGGTCTAGAAATATTCATAGAGAGAAATTACTCTCACACACAATGAAATGTAGGCAGTGCATTTGAGGAGAGTGATCAATTATTTCACATATTATGTAGATGGTAAGAGCTTCTGTATTTTCTGACCATATCAGTGGTAATGTTTTAGAATTAAATCTAACTTCAGTCTCTTTTTAGAGAGAATAATTAAATTTTAGGTAATTGTTCTCACTGTAAAATCTATAAATGTAGTTTGTAACTGCTATAAGAATTCCTACAGCCAGTAGCCTTTAAGTTACCCACCCACTTACGCGTGGCCTCTTATACTATATATGCCCGTGTGAAGCATGTGTCTGGCTTCTCTTCCAGTGGTGTGATTCAGTTCCTGTTCCCCCTTGGTGCAGAGGATTATGATCTGCGAGTCTACCCCTAAATAAATAACCTATTATTATCATCATTTCTGAGCTAGTGTGGGATTTCTTTTTAGTGTCCTTCTTCATGTAACTATTACAATTTACCTATTTTTTGAGAAGTTTTTTTTTTCTTTTCTTTTCTTTTTTGCTGCTTTGCAGAATGAGTATCCTTGGGCATTTGGGTAATTCATTCTATAAATATCTGCTACGTCCATTTGATAAATGGTGTCTCTTAGTTCTGACATTTCTCAATTTTTGTCTAAATGACCTCCTTAAATTAATATATGCACATTTAAGTACTAACTTAAAACAATTAAAAACAGCAGCTCTGGTTGAGGCTTCAATATCTTTTAAATTTTTATTATCTTATTTGCTTATTTTTTAAATTTACTTTAATAAATTTCTTATTTTACATACCAATCTCAGTTCCTTCTTTCTCCTGTCGAAGGATCCCCACACCTTCAACCCATCCCACACTCCATCCATTCCTCAGAGAGTGTGAGGCCTCCTATTGGAGTCAACAAAGTCTTTTATATCACTTGTGGAAGGTCCAAGTACCTCCCATGTACCTAGGTTCAGCAAGGTATTCCTCGATAGGGCATGGGCTTTAAAGAGACAGTTCATCCACTGGGAATAAGTATTGGTTCCCCTGATAATAGTCTCACAAACTACCCAAGCCACACAACCATCACCCACATTGAGACGGCCTAGTTTTGGTCTTACCCAGGTTCCTTAGCTGTCAATCTGGAGCCAGTGAGCTCCCACTTATTTGGATCGGCTGTCACTGATGGTTTCCAAATATGGTCTTGGCATCTTTGTTTATATCACTCCTCCCTCTATCAGGGGACTCCAGGAGTTCAATCCAGTTTTTAGCTGAGCATCTCTGCATCTGCTTCTATCAGTTACTGGAGGAAAGTTCTATGATAGCAATTAAGTTAGTCATCAATCTAATTACAAGTAAAGGGCAGTTAAGGTACCATCTTCATTATTGCTAATATTCTAAGCTGGGGTGATCCTTATGGCTTCCTGGGAATTTTCCTAGAGCCTGATTTCTCGCTAACCCTGTAATGGCTCCCTCTTTCAAGGTGTCTCTTTCCTTGGTCTCCCTCTCTGTCCTTCACATAACTTGACTTTCCCACTCCCTCATGTTCTCCTTCTCCCCTCCCTATTTCCCTACAATTCTCCCCACTCCCCCATGCTGCCAATTTACTAAGGAGATATTGTCCACTTTCCTTTCCCAGGGGGGTTCCATGGATGTTTCCCTTAGCATTCCCCTTGTTTTCTGTCTTCTCTGGGATTGTGGACTGCAGGTTCATTATCCTTTGCTTTATATCTCACATCCACTTATGAGTGAGTATATACCGTGTTTATCTTTCTTGTCTGGGTTAACCTCAGTCAGGATGTTTTTTTTCCTAGATTCATCAATTTGCCTGAAAATTTTAAGATGTCATTATTTTTAGCCAATAAGTAGTACTCCATTGTGTAAATATACCTCATTTTCTTTATTCATTCTTCAATTAAAGGGCATTTAGTTTTTTTTTTTCAGGTTCTGTCCATTACAAATAATTCTGCTATGAGCATAGTTGAGCAAATGTCCTTGTAATATGATTGTGGATTCCTTGCGTATATGCTGTGAGATAATGCTCTTGTATGCTGGAAAGATTTGTCACTCATATTGGTTTAATAAAACACTGAATGATCAGTGGCCAGTCTAGAAGTATAGGTGGGGAAATCAGACTAAAGATTCTGGGAAGAGGAAAGAGAGAGAGTCGTTCACCAGCTAGATGCAGAAGAAGCAAGATAAGAGTGCTGCACTAAGAAAAGGTACCAAACCATGTACATAAATGTAGACAAAAATTCTGGGTTAATTTAAGTTGTAAGAGCTAATTAATAATAAGCCTGAACTAGTGGATCAAACCGTTTATGATTAATATAATCGTCTGTGTGTTTCTTTAGGAAAAAAAAACAGATGCCGGACTGGAAGAGCAGGAACTTCTGTCTACAGGTATTTGCCCAAGAGTGACATAGTCACTACCCCATGCACAAAACTCAAGTTCAAATGGCTCAAAGACCTCAACATAAATCCAGCCACACTGGACCCCATAGAGAAAAAAGTGAGAAGAAGCCTTGAATCTTGAATACATTAGCACAGGAGACTACTTACTGAATATAACACCAATAAATTTTTTTAAAACAACACAGCCATATTCAGCCCTTAAAGTTTGTCTCAGTCAACATTATATATATATATATATATATATATATATATATATATTGCTAGTTTTATTAGATTATTTCAGAAAGTAGGTGTTGATTTCTTAAAATTACATTACTCATTCTTTTCACAAATTTCTAATAGTGTATTATATTATATATCAGTTGCTACTATATTATGACTAAGTTTAGTTTTGTATATAGTTTTTAAAATATTATTGTTTGGTTACAAAAAATTTATTCATTATGTTTCTAGAATAGCATAGTAATAAAGATAGGTAGATAATCAATAATCTGGCAATCTTTATCATTTGTAACTTCAATTGTTCCCAAAGGCTTGGCTGACAGTCTCTAATGCCACATTGTATAGGCTTTCATGAAGAAAATTAGGCCAATGAAAAGGATTTTGAAACATTACCTCTCTTCATTCTTCTATTTGCTTCCTGACTAAGATAAAATGTTCAGTTTTTGCAGTGGAGTAATCCTTTTGTGTACTGTTTGAATATATGTCATTATGTTTGGAGTAATAAACCAGATGACTGGTCAAGAGCTGATCAACAAAAACTTAGGTGAGAAACCCAAACTGAGAATGATGGGGTGAGCAAGGACAGAAGTAGAGGAGTTCCCATCCGAATGAAGAATAAGTCAGACATACAAAATGGGATAAGTAAAAGCCACAAGCCTAGGGACTGTACATAGATGAATAGAAATAGGTTAAGTTGTAATAACTAATAAGTAACAAGTCTGAGGTATCCGCTGAGTATTTATAATTAATATAAGCCTCAGTGTGTTTATTTGAGGGTGGCCGTGGGACAGGAAAACTCTGTCTACAAGTTTTCTCTAGTGTGGACTCCCAAAAGGAAGCAGAGCCAGGTGTTCATGGGCTCATGGTAATGGACTTAAACCAAAAGCAAACAACAAAACAAGGACTTAATAAGCCAATCTTCCTTTAATATACATTATTTGAAGTGTTTTGTTACAGTGATAGAAATTTTACAGGTCAAAAGAAATGTACAGGGGAACATGAGACAGAGTGGAATTTGAATATTGAAAAATCAAAACAGACAGTAAAGTACGTTAAACTATCACCACACTGACTCTTTCTTCCTGTGAAAGTCTCTTCTAAGATCTATCCTGCATCATTCCTATTTTGTCTTCATTGTTTAAAATATGATGAAATTTACCTTCTCTTCTGAAACCTTAATTTTGGTATCTTCTTTCTGCAAATATTGGCTACTAAACAGGTGCATTTATGGCTGCTAGTACTGAGCATGTTGTATTAATTCCTGCAAACCCAATACTACATCCTACTGTGCTTCATCTCAAATAGAAGGGAACAACTAAGGAAATAACATGTTTCATTTGGTAAGTCATGATAACAAGAAAGGCTAGGTTTTCTAGTGGTTTCTAGTGTGGGTAATCATTGAGTACTTGTGTGCTTCTCTCTCTCTCTCTCTCTCTCTCTCTCTCTCTCTCTCTCTCTCTCTCTCTCTCTCTCTCTGTGTGTGTGTGTGTTATTTTACATATAATTAATGTGTCTTTAGATGGCTAATGCAATCAAGCCTTCTATTGAACCGCATCTGCATCGCTTCTTGCCTAGAGATCCCTCTGAACTATTGCATCAGTCTTCTATCCTTGCACATAAAATTGTTTTGACATTTAATAAGTGTATTAAATATTCTTAGATAAAATGACTATTTAGAATATGGTAGGTCTCGTCAAGCCTATTTTTTTCTTATAGGAATTATAATATAATATTAATTAAGGTGACACATTTTAATCTATGAAATTATTTTAGCCACTGTTAAGATGATTTTCCACTTATGCCTGGGCTTTCAGTTCATGGCTGCTGCAGCTTAACAAGCCCACTCATAATCTTTTCTTCTCCTTTGAGTATCTTTTTCCCAAATGTTTTCATGTTTATTCTCATTGATCACATGTGTTTGATAAAGTTAGTGTGATGGAAAGGCTGTGGGTATTTTAGGCATCTAACTTTTCTACTACCTTCCATTATTGAATGTCTGTGAGTTTTGAGTTCCAGGAGCTTCGAAGGGACAGTCATTCACTCCTATTTAAAAAATCCATGGAAAGAAATATTTCCATGCCTTTCTTTGATAATGATGCAAATGGAAAACCAAGGCCATGACCTCAAGCACTCTGATCCTCTACCCACATCTGGCTCTACTCCTCTTTCCTTTTCTCTTCCCTTTCCCTTCCTTTCCCACTTCCTCTCTGCCCTTCAGTTTCCTTCTCCTCCCTCTGTTTATTATATGCTAACACAAATTTGTCAAATCTTTGCGGATAAGCACAAACAAATCCAAGTGATTAAGTTTCTATGTTTGAAAATATACTATTTTTTCTAAGAGACTCATTCTAAAATTATTAATTCTGTGTTGTTATATTGATACACAAAGATGGCCATTATAAACATGTATATTTGAAAACTGTACCAAGAAAAAAATGATTTACTTTGTAGATGTTAGACAAATTAATATTTAAACCATAAAATAAATGACTACAAACTACAGAGGTTAAGTTATGCTTCCTTGTTTTTATTTTGTTTCTCTTCCTTGAATTTTTCTGAATCACTATTTCTTTGTTATGGTTTTTATTCAGTCATATTATTAGGCATTGTTTTCCTACAGGAATACCAATGCTTGACATTCTATTTAAATTTCTTATGCCCAGAGTCGTATTTTCATTACATAGTCAAGTTCAATGTTTTTATTGTAAATGACCAATGAACATTTTACTTACTGTGTCCAAATTACAATTTCACAGAAGAAAACAAGACAGGGTGGCAAATAGATTGTTTAAAAAAGGATGGGGAACCTTTAATTTGCTGTTTGGGCAAGCTATTAAACTCTGTGAAACTTATATTCATAGTTCTTATGGTAAGTTTTAAATATTTTATTATTGAATTTTCTATAAAACTTCCTTAGAAATTTGAAGCAGTAACAGTAAATTTAATACTGAAAAATAGTGTTTTATAAATATATTATTTGCAATATTGTTTGGTCAACAGCTTAAGCGTATTGCTAGATAGCTCTTATACTTAACTAATTTCTATTATTTTATACTTTATCACTAGGCTCATGGTTTACTGTAAAGTTTCTGGCTGTTGGCTCGTGTCTTTCTCCTCTGGCATCTCCCTGAAACTGCCTACTTTCTTCCAGCATTCAGTTTAGTTTTCCTGCCTAGCTCTATTATGCCCTATCAGAAGCTTCTTTATTCATTAACCAATAAAAGCAACACACATACAGAAGGACTTCCCACACCAGTTTCCTGTAAGAATGATTAAGAAACTTGGTTAATTCCTTTCATACGCTTTCACAGGTATATAATTGTTGAATTGATCTTCTCAAGAACTATGTATTCCATATGCTTTTAGATCAAACCTTGATAAAATTACTGATATTAATTTAAAGGGATGCCAAAAAATCTCTTTTGTATACTCAATACTATAGCCAGAATTATTTACTTGATTAATTTGGTCTTCAAAACATAGACTTCATTATTTACTTCATCGTTGAAATAGTGTATTTCATAAGCTTTTTCTCTTTTATTAATTATGTGTATGAAACAGTGGTGCTTGGAGGAAAAGCAACAATATTTCAAATGAAGGGTTCTCATTAATCAGTTCAGGATGAGGTAATAGAAACAAGAAATTCATAGGTTCAAAGAATATCTGATGAGTTTTCATAGAAACACTCTTATCTAGGAAATATGTTAGCATGTAACTCAGACACCATGAAAGCAAATACTCATCATCTAAACAGAATGTAAACAGAATTAATAACAAGAAGAAACACTGCGTCATAAAACTTTAAGGCTTTATCATAAGTCTACTACATAATTTGTTATTCAGGCACCAGCACAACTTCAAAGACACCAAATTTTAAATCCAGTAGTATTGTTATAGCTATGAATGTATTAGACTCATATTTTAGCAAATGTAATAATATTTGCTGCTACACATCACTTGCATGATAATTACAATCTAGGCAGTAGTCCAGGAAAGTCCAAACATTTCCTAGAATCAAAAGTAGCCAGCTGAATACTGTGTAAGTGTTTTAGGTCATAGATGATTCAACATCTCTTAACAGTGTTATGACATGATTTCCATAAAAACAGCTTGCTAAACTGAACTATTTAAGGCTCAGAATGGCTTTATTCCTCAGATAAATAACAAAAGATATGGCATTTTCCTCTGTATGCTGTGAATATATTTTGTTACCACTGGTTAATAATGAATCTGATTCATCTTGTGGTATGTAAAATAAAACCAAGCAGGAAATCTGAACAGAAATATATAGAGAAAGTATGCAGAGTTGAAGTGATGGCATATAACTACAGAAGGTGAGAGATGCTAGAACCTTATCAGTTAGCCACAGCATCATAGTGATACATAGATTAATAAAATTGCATTAATTTAAGATATAAGAGTTAGTTAAGAAGAAGCCTCATATAATAGACCAAACATGTTGTAATTAATATAGTTTCTGTGTGATTTTTCAGCCCTGGGCAGCCAGGAAACAAACAAGCAGTCTTAGCTTACAAACAAATGCATGTTTTCTATTGTTGATCTGTAAGAAAAGAATCCCATACATAGTAGACTAATGATCTGCCAGCAAAACACGTCCAAGTTCCACAAAAAATTTTATGAGTATCTAAAACTTATGTGACTTATAAAGATATTAATAAGTAAGGTGTGAGGACATATGCTCTTAATCCTAACACTTGGGTTTCTGTGGGAGGTGTTTCTCTGTGTATTCCAGGCCAGCCAGTTACATACGGCAAATTCCAATCATACCAGGATACACAAAGAGATCGTGTCTCAAAAAACAAACAAATAAAAAAATATAATAATGCTCTCTAAGACTTATCACTTCTACACTGAACCTGTAACAGGTTTAAAACAGCTTTCTAAAATCCTTTATTTTTGTCCTCTCGGGCACTATTCATATTCCAAGAATGAATTAATTCAGAATTGCAGTATAAGATAGTGTAGATTGAATTAGTATGTTCTGCCTTGGTATTATCCCTGTCTTCATTGCCTCATGAATCCAAACTTGACTAGGTTCACTCCTATAAAATACTTTAGCATCCTCTTTCTTCTGGGATTTTCAGTTCAATAAAAAGAAGAAAAAAAAACTATTTTGAGGTTTTATGTAGTTCTGTTTCATTAATTTCTTAATGTTTTATTTACTTTATTCTGTTCTTGTGTTATGAAGGGGAATTCTCACATGTCAAGGAATGTGATGGAGGACGGACAATAATTTAAAGGTGTTATTTATTTCCTTCTTCAAAGTGAATTCTGGAAGTGGAACTCAGATTATCAGGCATTAGAGAAAAGCTCCTAACATACGGAACCATCTGGATGTCCTTGTAATTCTTAAAACTCATTACCAATTTGGCATAATTGCTTGACTCTTTCTTGCTCTTATCAAATTTCTTTTAGGTCCAAGAAAATATTCCTATCATAATAAACATGTGCATTGGATTTAAGTTTATGCACTTTCTTAATAGCATGATAACTATTTTCAAGTGTATCCTTAGTTTTTTTAAACACATAGAAGTATAATAATTTTTGCACATATAAAATTTAGCATAAAGTGGAAAAAAAGTTATGTAAAATTATAACCACAACTGTATATGAACTCTGTATCTGAAATAATTAATGCCTTAAAAGATGAAAAAATGAACTACTGTAATTAAAATTCTTTAGGCTACTTTTATTCTGGTTATTCCCTAGTAAAATGTCTCTAGATAAGTGACACTTATTTCAAGCTTCATTTCCTCATTCAAAAAAAGTAAGGAACTCAAAACAACTAAAAAAATCTTAACAAAACTGAGAAATGGTCTGTGGATCTGAACAGAAAGTTTTCAAAAGAAGAATTAAAAGGAACATATTGACTAAGAAATATCTTAAATATGCTCAACATCCTTATCATTTAAATAAATGCAAATTAAAACAACTTTTATATATCATCCTATGCAAATCATGGTTATTTTCAAGAAAACAGCTGATAACTGCTGTAGAATAATATTCTTGTACACTGTAAAGATTTACTACTAGAACTGATTTAATAAAATGCTGATTTGCCAGTTGGTGGGCAAAAAGTATAGGCAGGGTGACAAGACAAGGAGAATTGTGGGAAGAAGAGAGGCAGAGATACAATCATCAGACAGAAGCAGAGGAAGCAAGATGAGAATGCCTTACGGAGAAATGGTAGCAAGTCATGTGGCTAAATATAAATAGGAATTATAGGTTTATTTAAGTTATAAGAGATAGTTAGTAATAAGTCTGAACTAATAGGCCAAACAGTTTATAATTAATATAAGCCTCTGTGTGTTTATTTGGACTAAACTGCTACAGAATCAGGCAGGACAGAAACTTCTGTTTACAAATGCTGCCCAAACATTTGGCAAGAATTTCCACATAAAGTCCAAGAAAGATTTAAGAAAACTTTTGCACACAGAGAAGAGTCAAGAGCAACTTCTTGGTAACTATTTTGATTCTGGTAGTTCAGTAAGCTCTGTTTTCTGGTGGCAAGCATAGGTGTGGATCCTTTTAGAGAAACTTCCTGATTCCCTGTTAGCAGCAAAAACCTTGCAGTTCTTTGATGAAACCATGACAACAAGCACTTAAATACTTAAATGGTGTTTATGAGCAGCAGCCAGTGGCATGCTTCTTGGTAGTAGAATGGACATAGAAACTCCAGAGAGTTGGGGCAAAAAATATGGCTCTTGCCAGTACCACTGCCATGAAACTAAGAACCTCAGGAAGCCAAGGAATGTTGTGTAGCCAGCCACCAAAGTTACAGCTTCATTCCTAGTCATCCCACTTAGCAGATTAAAGTTTCATGATGTCATGAAAAGATAGAGAGATATAGAGTAAAAACAGATTCATATGGGAAAAAAAGAAGCAAATCTCTAAACAGTTTACAGTCTGTTTAAAAATACACATAGGCTTGGGTAGCTGGGCCCTGTGAATGTTAGCCTTATTGTCCTCTCGGGGTTCAGAAGAAGGTGGAAAGCAAGTATGGGACTTAGAAGGATCTGAGGGTAAAAATAAACTCTTCACTATGTACTTTTCTACATCAGTTTCTTTATGCTTCTACCATTGTCTATCTCTACTAAGACTGAGGAGGAAATTTGGGAGCAACTCTGAATTCATTAAAGTATGAGCTGAGATCAGTCCCTCTTACATTCAAGGTGTTGCCATAGTAACTGCATTTCAGGAATAACCAACCTCCCAACTTTTGAATACACAAGAAAGAGCAAGGCCTAATCAGGAGGCATGGTACCTAGATGCTTCTCATGTAGGCAATTTGGACACATCAGTAAATACTGCCCACATAATAGAGGGAGTAATACAACCCAAACATCTCAACTTCACTCAATACATAAATCAAAGAATGCCTCCTGCACCTTGCCCCAATTGTCAGAAAGGATTTCCTTGGAAAAGGGATTGTAACTCTCACTTTCTTAAGGATGGTACTCTCCTAACTGATGCTAATGACCCCACTGCTACTGATAAACACCTAGTTAATTGGGGAAACTTCCAGATAAGCAGATCCAGTCCCACCAAATAGTCAGATATCTCAGTAATTTCAGACAAACAATCCATTTCCCAACAGAGGCATATCTGGCAATTACAAAGATAAACACCTGGAAGTGCATAAATGGACTTGTGTATCACCACCATTACAATATTAACCGCTGATTGTCCAGGAGCTTGCCTTAACACTGGAGTCTGTCACTGTCTCCCTGAGGGGACACTGGATATAATTATAGACTGCAGCACTTGGGAAAGAAAAAAAAAAGTATAGAGAAAATCCTTAAAAAAATAGAGTAGTCTGGTGTGGTTGTTCATGCCTTTGATCCCAGCACTTGGGAGGCAGAGGCAGGTGGAGCTCTGTGTGTTTGTGGCCAACCTGGTCTACAGAGTGAGTTCCAGAACAGCCAAAAATACACATAGAAATCCTGTCCCAGAAAACAAACAAAAACATCCTAAAAAAAAAAAATAAAATGAAAGAGAGTTAAGAAATTAAAGTCACATTAAGATAGAAAATACAAATAGACTATGGATACTGAATACTATTGTGTTGTTTGACTATTAAGAAGGGAGCAACAGCTTTAAAAAGACATTTGATTATGAATGCTGCTAGATTAATCCAACCTATGTATTTTGAAAATGCCTTGACTTCAATATTTATGTGAAAAGATATGTTACTTTAGAGAAGAGGTTTTGCTTTTATTTCCACTGGAAAAAAGAGGCTTTGATTCATACTGAGTTAAGAAAAATCAGGTTTGAAGATTTCCCTGAAAAGTATCCAATGGGTATGGATGGCCCAGATGACACAACTTTCAGAACATCTCTGTTGCAAATTTCCCCTGGGTTCTACATCCAAACAGCCTCAAGAGTGTTGGCTGATGGGATCCAGCCTCACAGAATACTCCAGTCAGTACTTGGCCATATTCCTCAATTTTCTTTGAATCCCCATAAGATTATTAGTGACCCCAATCGGTAGGAAGTAGCTTAAAAAACTGTCCACATTACCAAAAAAAAAAAAAAAAAGGATCATTTTTGTGTTTGTGTTTGTTTAGAATGTTGGTTACAAGTTATTGTGGTTAATGGTCAGAAGAAACAACAATTAAACAATGGAGATTAGATTCAGAGTTTTTTGTTCTGAAAAGAATAAAGGGAAAATGCTGTGGGATGTTCTTGCAAACTGAAAACACTCATCATTTATATTTGTTTAATAAACTGCTGATTGGATACACAGTTAGCTGCCATTTAGGTTTCTCATTATACCCTAAAAATATGTTTTTAAGTAAAAGAAAAAAGTATACCACAGATAGCCTTGATAAGTACTGAGCCATATCCTTTGTATGCAAATGTGATATAAATATTTATAAGTATAAAAAAGGCTCACAAGAAAGAAGAATTAGCAAGAAGTTCTCATGAAGGTCAATGTAATGCAACAACCTGTCTTTCTTACTTATACTTATTGTTTCTCAAATTTATTTCACTCTCTTCAGATAAAATCAGCTATTAGAATGTTATCTTAGAATTGAATCATTCTTGAATTGTTAAACATTCTAATGTATATTAGGATAATATTAACATAATATTCTTCATGCCATTTTAGATTGTAAAACAGAGAAGGAATTGTTAAGTAACAAATAAACAGTACATATCATTAGATACTTTACTATGTACCAACTAACTTGCTCCAGGAAGTAAAACTAACAGAAAAAAAAAAAAAAAAAAAAAAAAAAAAAAAAAAAAAAAAAAAAAAAAAAAAAAAAAAAATAAAAAAAAAAAAAAAAAAAAAAAAAGAA
>NW_026068057.1:4368977-4369819 GCF_014885135.2 Alexandromys fortis
GGAGGAGGAGGAGGAGAAGGAGGAGAGGGAGAAAGAAAGAAGGAGAAGATGGAGAAGGAGGAGAAGAAGAAGGGGAAGGAGGAAAAGGAGGAAGAGGAAGAGGAGAAGGAGAAGAAGAAGAAGAAGAAGAAGAAGAAGAAGAAGAAGAAGAAGAAGAAGAAGAAGAAGAAGAAGAAGAAGAAGAAGAAGAAGAAGAAAGAAAGAGAGAAAGAGAGAAAGAAAGAAAAGAAATAAGCAGCCTTGCTATAATGGTATATGCCTAATCTTGTTACATCTAGCTTTTCTGGAGGAAAACCAGGGGAGATGGTGAGATTAGGAGACTGTTGTTGGGCTATATTTTATGGGAAGAATAAATTAATAAAATAATAATAATATATTTTTAATTTAATTAATCATTTCATGATTGTAGTTATTCTTCCCCACTTCTCCCAGATATTTTCCACTTCTCCCTTACCAAAAACCACACCCTTCCTTTCTCTAATTAGCATACAAACAGAAATTAAAAAAGCATTATTAATCATAAAAGAAAATTAATATCAATATAAACAAACCAGAATAAAACAAAGCAAACAAATAAATGGAAGAAAAAGTGTAGAGGGCAAGAGGTCCGTATGCTCACAGTTAAACACCAGGTCCAATTTCTTTTTTTTTTTTATTTATTTATTTTTTTAATTGAGAATAAGAAAAAAAAAGTTTCCGCCTCCTCCCAGCCTCCCATTTCCCTCCCCCTCCCCCCTCTCTTCTCCCCCTCCACCCCATTCCTCTCCCCCTCCCTCTCCTATCCAAAGAGCAGTCATGGTTCCCTGCCCTGTGGAAAGTCCAAGGTCCTCCCCCCTCCGTCC
>NW_026068057.1:4371101-4400489 GCF_014885135.2 Alexandromys fortis
AAAAGATGAACATGGGATGTATTCACTCATAATTGGTTTCTAGCCATAAATAAAGGTCACGGAGTGTATACCTGGTGAACCTAACGAAGCTAAAGAAGAAGGTGAACCCAAGAAAAAACATATAGTTATCCTCTTGCGTAAGGGAAGTAGATAAAATTGCCGGGGACAAAATTGGGATCTTGGGGGTGGGGTGGGTTGGGGATAAGGGGGGACAGGGAGAGAAAAGTAAGAAGGGGAGGATTGGGGGAACTTGGGCAAACAGGAAGATTGGGATAAAGGAAGGTTGGATAGGGGAGCAGGGAAGCACATATCTTAGTTAAAAGAGCCACCTTAGTGTTGGCAAGAGACTTGAACCTTGAGTGGCTCCCAGGAGCCCAGGTCCAATTTCTTAATTGCTGATCTTAGTTCTTGTACTATTGGTGTGCTTTTCAGGAAGTCTTCTCCTGTGCCAGTGAGTTCAACGTTGTTCCCCCATTTTCTCTTGTTTCATGTGCAGTGTATCTGGTTTAATGTTGAGATCTTTCCTCCAGTTGGTTTTTAATAATTAATGCCGGTATTAAGTATGGATATAATTTAGTCCTTCTACATGCAGACATCTGGTTTGAGAAGCACTATTTGCTGATGATGCTGTCATTTCCTTAGTCTGTATTTCTGGTTTCTTTATCAAAAATATGATATCCATTATATGTGTGTATTGATGTCTCAGTCATCAATATGATTCCATTAATCAACATGTATGTTTCCGTACCAAAATTATGCTTATATTGCTGTTTTTATTTTGATAGCACTGTAGAATGATTTGAGATCTTGGATGATGATACCTCTAGAAGTTCTTTTATTATTTATGATTGTTTTAGTTATCCAATTTTTTTGTGATTGTGTTTATGTATGAGTGTGTATGTATGTTTGCGTGTGCATGTTTCTTCATGAAGCTGAATATTGTCCCTTCAAGATCTGTGAAGAATTTGATAAAATTTTGAAGGGGTTGTATTAAATCTGTAGATTTCTTTTGGTAAGATGGCCAGTATTTCCAATTAATGTACATAAAAAGAATATTACAAGCAACAAAGTAAATATCTTACTAATTAATATCAGAGAAAGAAACTGAAGAAGATGGAATGATATTTTTGTGTTTCACAATGCATGCTCTGTAAATATCTTTTTGGTCCATTTGGCTTACAATATCAGTTACTTCCAACATTTTACTGCTTATTTTCTGCCTGGATGACCAGCCCAATTGTAATAGTCAGGTATGGAAATTTCCCACAGTCATTGTATGAGAAACAACACGTGAATTAAACTGTGATAATATTTCTTCTATGAACTGCGGTGCCTTTGTATTTAATAGGTGTTAAGAATTTCAATGTCATCTTCATAGATTTTTCTTTTGATGAGTATGTAGTGTTTTTCCCTGTATATTCGGATTAGTTTTGTTTGAAATCTATTTTGTGAGATATACCTGTTTGCTTCATATATCCATTACTTTGGAAAATGTTTTTCTACCCTTTTATCACAAGTTGATGTCTATATTTAATGCTAAAGTGTATGATGTTTTAGATCCTCTTTTCAGATCCTGTCAACCTGTGTCTTTTGATTGTGGAGTTGTACCATTGAACTTGAGAAATATTAATAATCAATGATTATTGATTCCTTTTCATTTGTCTCTGTTGGTGATGGTCATGGTAGTGTGTGTGTGTGTGTGTGTGTGTTTCCCCCTTTTGATTTGCTGCTCTAGGATTATTTATTCCTTCTGTTTACCTGTGTGGGGTTAACCTTTGTAGGGTAGAGTTTTTCTTTTAACACTTTCTGGGATATGGATTTGTAGAAAAATTTTGCTTAAATTTGTTTTGTTTATGGAATATCTTATGTTCTACATATATTGTGATAGAAAGTTTTTCTGGCTATAGTGCTTTCAATTGGAGTCTGTGGTCTCTTTGAGTCTATAGAATACCTCTACAGGGCCTTCTAGTTTTTCAACTCTCCATTAAGAAGTCAAGTATTATTCTGATAGGTTAGATTCTATATGTTATTTGATCTTTTTACTTTGTCACTTGGAATATACATTTTATGTATATTAGGTTTTAGTATCTTGATTATTTTGTGCTAAGGGATATTTACTTTCTGGTCCAGTCTATTTGGTGTTTAGAGTATTTTTCATCTCTTGGTAGGTATTTCCTTCTTCCAGTTAGAAAATTTTTCTTCTATGATTTTGCTGAATTAATTTTCTGTGACTATTACTTGATTTCTATTGCTCTTTCAACAGTGTCCCAAATTTCCTTGATGTTTTTAAATTTAAAAATTTCTTTCACTAAGGTATCCATTTTTTTTTTTCTTCAGAATCCCTGTTCTTTGCCTGTGATCATATTCTTCCTTCTCTTAAATCCTGCTTGTGAGGCTTACCTCTGAGTTTCCTGACCATTTCCTAATTTTTTTTTCCTTTCCAGATTTCTATCAGATTTGGTTTTCCTTATTGATTTTATCTCTACTATTAGGTTTTATTTATTTCCTCCCCTTGTTTGCTTGTGTTTTCATAGATTACTTTAATGGGATAATCCATTTCCTTATTAAGTACCTTTTTCAAATTTATAATAGCTATTTTAAGGTCATCATGTTGTGCTTCAATGATGTTGCAATTCTCAGGGTCTGCTGTGGTAAGGTTGCTAGGCTCAAGTGCATACATATAGTCATCCTATTATTGATTTTGTTTTTGTCCTGACATCTAGGCATTTGGAATGCAGATGAGTGTAATTCTAGGTGCTGCCCCATGGTCTTGTGTTTGTTTTTATTCCTTGGTCTCTGTTGTCCTCTCTTGTTCTTAAGAGGTTTTGGTAGCTGTGTGCTGACTGCTAGGGAATTCTGGCATCTTGCAAGGTGTGATCAGTTTCGCATTATATACCTTTTGCCTCAAGGCTTTTTCCTTTTTTTTTCTTCTGTATAACTTACTTTCTCTGCTTCTCATTCTGACTGACTGGTAGCTGCTTGGCTTCTTGCCCTGTGTATGCCGCCTTTGTTCTCCTCTCCTCTTCTCCTACTTATTCTTTCTGCCTGCCAGCCTTGCCTATCCTTTCCTAGACATTGGCCATTCAGATCCCTATTAGACCAATCACCTGCCTTAGGCAGGCAAGGTAAAACAAATGCAACACACCTTCACATAGTTAAACAAATCAGCATAAACAAAACCATCACACATTTACACAGTTAAAGTAATATTCTGCACCATAAACAAATGTAACACATCTTTGCCTATTTAAAATAATGTTCTAAAACAATGGACACTGAACTTTCTTTTAATGTTTGTTTTAGGATTGGGGGCTGACTTTTAGAAAGGGAGATGAGATAGGAATGGTATTCAGGTGGTTTACAGAAGAAGGAAAACGAGGCTATTCTACCAGAATCTACATAGTCCCTTGGGAGTGAGGGCAGTGAGAGAGGATGGGACACAACAGGTAGTTTACTACAGAACTAGAGGTGAAACTGGGGCATTGTATATGGAGATCTGAAGAGGAGTAAAGACCTGAAGTTTGCCAGCCTGCCTAGTTGACTTACCTGCTTCTTTAGTTGGAGTGGCCTGAGAGTTTCCAGCGATTGCCTGCCAGAGTTGGAAGCTTGGATAATGGAATCAGTGGAGGGAAGGAAGTTTGCAGAGGGAAAGCTGTGTGATCTACTGGAGTTGGAGACAGAGAAGAAGGGGACACAGCAAATAAGAGCTGAGGATGAGACTGGGGGATTGAATTTGAAGAAGAGGGAGATATGAAGATCTGTTGTTAGTATAGCTGCTTCCCTGGTCAGAATAGTCTTTTAATTAGTTTTAATAAATTATATTTTATTACTTTGAAGTACAAATTTATAAAAATGATAAGAAGTGGTAGTAGTAAAAAAAATATGTCACTATAGAGAATGTAATGAGTGATACATTCTCGATCTCTAAAAAAACCACTCAGTACAGTATTGGATTTGTGACAAAATGCTGTTTTCCAGCCATGAAATTAACTCATTTCCAATGGAACAACAAAGATAACTGGTGGAAAAATAACCTACCTACTACATGTCATCACCTAGAGAATGCATGAGCTGGTTAAATGGCTATAGTGACAGATGATCACTTACATTTCCTATGGTAGCGCATACATATCAGAAGGCATATCAGAAGGTTAGCAGCATGTATTACATTCTTAGTAGAAAAATTTCCAAATGACAGCTTGAGCATTGTGAGCACACTTCAGTCTCTGAACTTGTAAATGCGTTTTGTTCCGAAAGCAGATTTCCATTTAATTTGGGGAGTATTTTATAGCTTTCTACTTTGTAATTAGCTTAGAAGTTGATTATGTCCATTGAAACGACAGGAAACAAGCTATTAATTATGGGCTTAAACCCAAACCGATGGGAATATCAATAGTATTACTGCAATTTTCCCAATATATTCTAAATCAGAAAGCCTTACACAAGCACTCTAGAGGGAAGAACAGTTTTATGTCTTTAAACATAGAGACAACACATTGATTGCCTATTATGACATTATGAAAATGAGCTACAGAGACAGTCTAAGGGAAAATATTCAAGTGAATTAGATATTTTACTATAGCAATTTATTTTTTTCTAAAATTACATATATATATTTTTGAGACTCAACACATGTATTTTAATTAATATGTTTTACTTGAAAAACCTCAGTGTACAAATACATTAAAACTCAGCAATTAATATTCCACTTAATTAAAGGTATGTTATTTCCTGCTCTTATGTTCATTTATTCAAAATATTCACTGTGATATTAAATAAAAGCATACATAGTCCCTGGATTGAAGGAGAGTAGAACCTATGAAACATAATTTAGCAAAAGGGATCACTGCTTAAGTGTCTGATTCTTGAGTAAGAGAATAAGTGACTCTTTGAATCTTGTACCTTTTCTTTGGCTCTTTGCCTTCTGTTGGTTTCTTTGACCAACTTAAATGTTATTTTTTTGTATTATTTTATTATATTTTATTTTTATATTTTAAAAAGAAAGAATGAATAAATAAAAACCTAGTCATTTGTATAAAGATTAATAGTTAACTGTACTAATCTTTCTGGGAAAGGAAGTATCAGTAAGGTCCAATGGAGTGACACTGGTTATATCTACCAACTTTAGGACAGGCACAATGCCCAGGAGTAATTAATCAACACAAAACAGATTCTATCATTTTTGTGTATTTTCGATTTATTATTTTTGTCTTATTGTTGTATTTTGTTTTAATCTAGACTTTTTTGATAGTGTGGGAAATAGAAAGATGAGTGATTCAGAGGATGTTGAAAATTTGAGAGGTGTTAGAAGATGCAAAAGAATATGATCAAAATATAACTTATGAAAAATTTAAATAATTCACAAAGTTATCACTAATTTCAACAATAAAATTGAAGCCATTAAATCCAAATATTTATTAATAAAATTACAACTTTTTCTCAATTAATACAAAAAATAGAATATATCTGGTGAGATTTCCTCTAGGCATATAACAACAAATCCAACTATTTGTGTTTATATATGCTTTGTGTTACTTATTGTATGACAAATTGGACTCATTTTCATTTTCTATTATATTTTCACGTATTAAAACAATTTTTAAATTTAAATATACTTTTATCTTATTCTTCCCCTCGCCCAGATCCTTCAGATTCTCTCCTTTTACTACTCAACTTTAAGTTCTTTATAAATAAACAAAACAAATAAAAGGAAACTATAACAACCTCCCCCCAAAATACCAAGAAAACAAAACAGAACAACACTCAGCAATAAGGAAAAGAAGCAAAAAGAAAATTAAATACTTATAATGATATAATGAGATTGGCCTTCCACATTTCAGAATAAAGAAATGTTGTCTAAGATTATCTTATCCAATTATCTTCTTATCAACATTTAAAACTTTCCATTTTTAAATATCAACAATTTAGAATTTATAGTTGTTATACCTTTGCTACTAGTTAAATGAGGGAAATTCTTGACTGTTTTGGACACAGTTTTACTATTAGTCTATGAATCATATATAACTCCCATACCTTGTGGGCAATGTGCTTTAATTATGTTTTTATATTTATTACTTTTCTTTACTTGGGGACTTGGAAGGTGTGTGTGTGTGTGTGTGTGTGTGTGTGTGTGGTTGTCTCTGTGTGTTTTGATATTTGTAGAGTGACTATTTTATTAATTCAACTGCTTTTCTATAAAGAGGAGGAGTTTGTACAAAATTCAACTCTATTGTATTAGCATTTGAATCTATGTTGATATACTAAAATAAAATCACAATAACTATAAATAAATACATGCCAGTTGCTATTTTATAATCAATAAAATATACATATGTATGTATATGTATACATATAGATACAATACATATACATGTACTTGACTACTTAAGTGCAAATAGATAGTATAAAATTCGGAAAGAGAAAGAGAGACCATTTATAACACAAAATGCATTATTAAAATCTTAGACCTATCCTAGAAAAAATATATCCATTTTCTCTGTAGGGACCAATTAAGTCCTTGCCTTCAGCTGGATGTTGGGATGAATTGAGTCCTGGCTTTCAGCTGCTCTACCCTACTAGATTCTTCTAAGTGAAGTTACTAGAAGCTGTGTCTAATTAGAGGATCAGAGGATGGGATTATCACCTGTTGGCTATTGACTACAGTGTATTTAAGTCTACATGGTGCTAATAAAGAGGGCTTTTGGTATCAGTGTTAAAAGGTCTGCGTGTGTCGGTCTGTCTCTGTGTCTGTATTCTCAACCCCCAGCCCCTTGCTCGAAGCTCGCCAACAGGAGTCTAGGGCATAGAGCGCAGACTGGGGCCGCGATGTGCAGTAATCTCTATGTGTACTATTTAGATTCTTTTTTTCATGTCAATTTGACACGAGCTTCTGTCATCAGAAGAAAAAGAGAAAATTTTAACTGAGAAAACACTCCATAAAACTGTCCTCTAGGCAAGTCTGTAGACCATTTTCTTGATTAATGATCGATGTGGGAGGGTCCATCCCACTGTGGAAATTTCCATACCTGGGCAGGTAGTCCTGAGTTGTATAAATTTTAAAAAGTTAGTTGAGCAAGCCAACTTACTTTTGGGAGAAGCCAGTAGGCAGCATTTATCCATGGTCTCTGCATCAGTTCCTGCAGAGTTTTCTCAATGACAATCAGACCATGACTTGGAATACATAAGCCAAATAAATCTCAAGCCTCTTTTGGGTCATGATCTTTATAACAACAATAGATCAAATCAACCTTCATGACCTATTTTGCTATAATCTATAGGATTAAAGGAAGAAAGGAAATAGAGGAGCCACTGACATTTAGTAACAATATCAGGCAGTGTTTCATTCCATTTCATGTGAGGAATTAGGTCTGTTCTCTACAAACACCTATAGGACATTTTCCCTTTTCTATGTATGGCAACTCTGATTACTGTTCTGACTCCCTGCTTGCTCACATAATTCTGCACAAAATGGATTCTCCATGGTTTGCAGGATGGGTAGGTGGTTAAAAAAATCATTCATCCTAATTCTGCCAAATGAATTTCATCCCAGGGACCCACATAGAAAGAAAAGAATCAATTTTTGAAATATGTTTTCTATCGTCTCTAGATTCTCAGGTACAGTTTTGAGAAAGCTTCATTTTTCTGCATCATCGTATGATCATGATCATAAAGAAAAATGTATAAAATATTGTGAATGGTAATATTATCTAAAGGAAAAAACAAGACTTCCATAATACTATACCATAAATCATCCTTCAATCAGTTAGTTAGAAATATTTTCTGAAATTGCATTTATCTCTTATTTTTTTATTCATTTGTGTGTGGATGTACATGCACCATGGCTTGCATGTGAAAGTTAATGAGCAAAAGGCAGTTGTCAGTTCTCTCGTTCAGCAGTGCAAATTTGGAGCTAGAATTCAGGTTATCAGCATCAATGTCTAGTGCCATTACCTGATGATCCATCTCCCATCTACAGCAGCTTTTTTGTGAGATCTTGAACAAAATATTAAGTGCAGTATATACATGCAAATGCATATGTCTGCTACTTACTTTGAGAAGCAAGTCTGAACTATAAATTATCCTTCCATATAAAATTAAAGGAACATGCACAGTCAATAATAGACAAATTTCATTTCTCTAAGTAATTACATTGACCATATTTATAAAATAAAACTTGAGGAAAAAATATCCTTGTCAAAGTTTCTTTTTTTCTTCCACTGACTTGCTAACAGCAAAACATTGTTATTTTCCTTCATCTAATTTAATAAGGAACATTAATCATCTATTAGTTGGTTCTTTAGCTTAACAATATTTGCTCTAGTCCACAAATAGGACAGCTATGGCTTGAAGTTGTTAGCATTGGAATTCTATTAGGATATACCATTTATCTTGTCCCTTCATATTAGCTCAGTTAATTGCATTTGATTTTTTATTATTCTAGCTAATGAAAAATATACACTGTTACATGCAGGACTGGCCCTTAGCAAAATAGTTAAGTGAATTAATGTATTTCTTCAGCTTCTCTGTTCATTGCTTTTCTCATATTTAGGAAGAATCCTATAACAGGTTATTAACAAGAAAGATTGATAGAACACTGGTCTTTCAAGCACAATTGATATTGAATGGTCTGAAAGTCTGTGCAGTGGAATCTTCCATGAAGCTATTGTTATTTTGAAATAGCTGAACCATCCAGTGATTAAAAACAAAATAATCAAAATAATTTCAATGAACCAGATACATCACTGTGAACTGAAATAAAACCAGAGGCACACAATCAACATATAAAGAAAGCAACGATAATGACTAATAATGAATTCTATCATGAACTACCTGGTCATGTAGATTATATGAAAATGATTTACCCCAAATGACAATACATTTAAAAATAAATCACGAACAATATTCCTATTAGAAAATCTCAGTGCAGCTTTTATTGTCAGAGCGTAAGGCTCAGTGTCTTAACACATAGCAAAGCAAAAACACGGAGGAGCAATTTATCAACAAGAGTATTTGTACAGAGACTTATTACCTATGTCAGATTTATCTATGTTCAAATTGTTTTGACAAAACTAGCACTGACTCAGTAGTTTAAACAACAGACTTTGGGTTCTCACGTTTCTTAATTTTAGAAGTTCAAGACCAAGGAGAAAGTAAGACCAATAACTTTAGTTATCCACAGCTTTGAATTTTAGAAGTTCAAGACCAAGGAAGACATAAGAACATCCCCACGGGATATTCACAACTTTGAATTTTAGAAGTTCAAGAGCATGGTAAACAAGTGTCTGCTGATGTCCCACTTGCTTCTTTCTGTAAGCAGCTATCTTTTCACCACAGCCTCAAATGTGCCTCACAAAGAGATTACTTCTCTCATATCTGTTTTTCTAAGGTTATTTATTAATCCAATCTTTAGGGTCTTGACCTAAAGTATTCTTTATCTTTCAAATGCCTTGTTTTCAGACAGAAGTACCAGTCGCTGGTGAATGTACATTTTGAGAAATTAAGAATAAAATTGTTATTGTCTAAGACAGTGAATTTCTGTTTGAATAGTTCTGTGAGTTATCAAAGAGAGAAGATAAAGCCAAGTGTTTCATCAAATCCCTCCCCTAAGGGTTCAGGGAACACTGTTCAAAAATATATAGAAAGAATATAAGAGCCAGAGGGCATGGGGGACAACCAAGGTACAAGACTATAAATACAGAAAATCAAAGCTCACATGAAGTCACAAAGACTGAAGTAGCACGCCCAGGGCCTAAGTGGGTCTGAATTAGAGAGGGGTTTTAAAGTTGAAAGAAGAAGACACATGACCCCAAATGTAACCCAGAAGCTATTTCCCATTCCGCATTCATATTGCCAGGGTTCTGCTACCTTCCTAACGTAAGGTCTCAGTTCTCCATACCCACCATGGTCCTTTTCTGCTCACCAGTAGTCTTACCCATCTGTGAACACTCTGATCAATGTATCAAGAAATATACATGGGTGCAATACTCGGAAAAATGTTATAGAGGTCATTAATAATATTCTGGTTTGATTTAAGGTCTGCTTTTCAGAAAGCAAAATGGATTGCAAATCTTGCTTGAAACCCATAGATGGGGACTTACAGGTCACCAACGGAAATCTTCCAGTTTTATTTTGCCAGTAGGCATAGATATCAAACTGCCCTCTAAATTCATAATTATATCTGTAGATTATTGAAAGTCTATATCTCACTGGAGAAATAACTTCTCGTAGTCTTAGGTAGCTAATACAGAAGCGTGTGATTGATAAAAAAAAAAAAAAAAAAAAAAAAAAACATGGAGAGAATAGGTGGCAGGCATTTTCAGCCACAACTGAGACATCAATCTGTCACATTTCATACCCGCGGTACAAGGATTATCACAGCAGAGTGGGCATAATGATTATAAGAATGCTTAAGAAGAAAGAAACAAAGCAATGCTGGCCTTCTGGATAGAACAGAGGTGCTACATTAATGAACTCACAACATAACACTAAACCAAGCAATATTCTAGCACAGAGTAAAGAGGCTTATGAGTCCTTATTTCTAATAGAGAAACTGTGGATTATTTGTGGTCTTTGTAGAAGTATTGTTTTCTGTAAGGATCTGGCTCTTTTTTAAGTCATTCATACTCTAGTGGGTATCACCAAAATTATAAATATATAGAAAACAAAAGTTGGCTTCTATGGATTATTAAATAATAAAACTAAGAGAACATGAATTTAGGAGATGGGAAGAATTTTTAAAGAATTGGAGTAAAAAATGATGAAATTATATTGCATGAAGTTCTCAAAGATGTGATTATAAGAGGGGAAAGCATTTTATTTTATAGGGAATTTAAGAGAACTTTGAATTTTTCAAATAGAAAGTACATAATACCCCAGTAATATATTTTAAAAATTGAGCAAAAAACTGCTAGAGAAATGTAAATACACTAGCAAGAGGATTTCTGTACGTTTGAGTCTAGTCTGTTGTTCATAGTAAGTTCCAGACCCATCAGAGGTAAAAAGAAAGCTGCACAGTTTGTCTCCTGTCTCAAGAAAAACAATCAGTTCATGCATTAAGAATAAATAAGGCATATCACACACCCTTGAATGATACCACAGTCATGTGATATGCCATGACGATTACTTCAACTGCAGACTGTAGACATCATAAACATTGAAATACATAGCTCAGTGCATTTCTGAATTGTAAACTAATTGCCACTTATATAAAAGTACAACACATACAATTATGTGTTTAATATTTAGTACGTGATGATAACAATACCATTTATAGTACTAATCCACAGATTAACTCTTTTGTAGTTTTTTTTTTTTTTTTTATTTTCGAGACAGGGTTTCTCTGTAGTTTTTGGTGCCTGTCCTGGAACTAGCTCTTGTAGACCAGGCTGGCCTCGAACTCACAGAGATCCACCTGCCTCTGTCTCCCTAGTGCTGGGATTAAAGGCGTGTGCCACCACTGCCTGGCAACTCTTTTGTATTTTTAAACATTTTTTTATAACACACTGCCACTTAAAATGTTCTATAAGTCAAAATAGCATACTTTATTGATAGAAGAATCATACATCTCATATTTTCCTGTATCATTGACCAATTCATGTCAGGTTTATGCAAGAATAGCCTTGAAATTTGCACAGTGATAAAATTCCTTTGCTCCTCATAATGCACAATATCATTAAATGCTGCAAATTTGAATCGAAAATTTAATAATATAGGTAAACTTTATTCATTTATAATGCATCACCAGTCTTGTCTGGAATTAACTAAGTGTTTTCTTGGCTAGTTTTGGGTGATTTTACTCATAAATATTCTTTTTTCAGTTTAATATGCAGCAGATAACATGCTCTAGCTTGCAGAGCTCACTCTGATTAGTGACTGTGCTTTCTAACACTGAACACGATATGCTGGCGTATTTGTTGGAATATGTATATAAAAACAACAACAGAAATGGGCTACATTTTTTTCTTATATTCTGTTTCACTGCTGTTTAGCTGAAACAAGGCTTAAGTATAGCTCTTTTTCATTTTGAAAAATGAATTATGACCATTTATAATAGGTTCTTGAAATTTCTATTACCAAGGAAATACCTAAATGTTCAGGACAAATTTGTCATCATTTACCTTATTTTTTTTTAGTTATTGAATCATCTCATTGTATTTACTCAGTAGTTACATATTTCTATTTACTTCTTTGGGTTATAAAGAGTGTAACTGAAATTCAGTATTACTTACAAAATGAAGTACACATGGATAGGAATTGGAAATGAAAAACTTTTTTAAATAATAGTTTTTCTTTTATTTGAAAATGGATTTTTTTCTAATATAGTATATCTTAGTTATAGTAACCCCTCCATCAAAATAAAATATAAAAAGTTGAAACAAAAACTTCCATATCAAAGTTAGACTCGGCAACTCAACAGAAGGAAAATAGTATCATGAGGAGGCAAAAGCATCAGAGAGCCATGTACTCTTACAATGAGGAGTCCCAGGAATTTCTAAGGTAGTAGCTGTAGAATATACACAGAAGACAATGTGTATACCCTGTGTAGGTAGACCCTGTGCTTGTTGCTTCAGTCTCAGTGATCTGATATGCATCTTCCTTAGTAGGTTCAGACCAGGGTGTTCTCCTGGTGTCCTCTATCCCTTCTGACTCTTAAAATTTTCAGCTTCCTCTTCTGCGGGATTCCCTAAGCTGTGAGGAGAGGAATTTTTTGTAGACCTCCAATTTAGCCACAATGTCCACTTAACATCTGGCTGTGAGTCTCTGTATCTGTTCCCACATTCTACTTGAGGAAGCTTCTCTGATGTCAACTGGATTAGGCACTGATCTATGAGTATAGTAGGACATGATTGGAAATTATGTATTTGATTTAAGAGTATTCTTTTGTTTTACCCTAAGTTTCTGTGTTGGGGAATATTATTGTCAGGTGTGTGACTTTTGTTTAAAATGTATTTGTTTAACTCTGTGAAGCTGTGTTACTGTGCCTTTCTAAAACACTAATGGTCCTAATAAAGAGATGAATGACAAATAGCAAAGCAGGAACAAGGATAGGCAGGGCTATAAGGCAGAAAGTATAAATAGAGGAAAAATATGGGAGGAGGGAGAATGAGGAGTGATGATAGACCAAGGAGAGGAGGACATCAGGTGCCAGCCACCCAGTTGCACAGTAAGCCAAAGAGAAAGAAGTAAAGAAAGGTATAGAAAAATAGAGAAAGATAAGAGCCTAGAGGCAAAAGATTGTCAGGATAAAATGTTAAGAAAAGCTGTCAAGAAACAGCCAAGCTAAGGCTGGACAATTATTAACAATAATCCTCAATATGTGAATTATTTGGGAGCTGGGTGGTGGGCCCCACAAAATAGTCAAGAGTAAAATATCCCACATCTCTGGAATATCTAGTCTCTGATTCTTGGTTACAGAAGCAATGATGAATATGTGTTCCTTCTTCGGCATTGGAGTGAGTCTTAAGTCAAATCAGACATTGGTTGGCTATTGTCAAAAGTTCTGTGTCATCATTAACCTAGCATAATTTTCAGGCAGGACAGAATGTATATCAAAGGTTTTGTGGCTTGGGTTGGTGTCCACATTTCTCTTTTAACAGCCTTCATAGTATCTTCCCTAACCAAAGTGAATAGAACTTAGAGATAAAGACTCCAAGTAGATATCAGCATGATTTCTCGCTATTCATTGAGTTGTGCAGATGTTGTCCTCAGCAATGACGCCCCACTTTCAGTTTGCTGAGAGCAACCCTTTGTCTTAGTATCAATCTGGGTTGTTTAGAGACTATTAGAGTACCATAATGTATAACAAATCAATTGAATACAGCCCAGTCCCACCATTAGAAACCTTGCCTGGATAAAAGAGATGTCCAATTAAGACTACATATCTCCCCTTTCTAGGAATACTTATTAGGGATCATCTTCATAGATTCCAGGATGCTTACACTATAATGAGCTTCTGTATTGGCACCCAAACTACCTCCACAATTCCAGCTGTCTCTCTTCAAACTCTTTCCCTCTATCCAATCTACATCCAATCCTATCAATCCCATACCCATTCCCACCAGTTCACAGTCCACCCACAAAATCTATTCTATTTCCCATTCCCAGAGAGACCCATGCATTCCCACTAGAGTCCTCCTCTTTTTCTAACCTCTTTGAGTCTAAAGATTATATCTTAGTTAGCATTTACTTAAGACTAATATTGCTGTTTAAGTGAATACATACTCATATTTTTCTTTCTGAGTCTGAACTACCTCAATCAGGGTGATTTTTTCCCTAGTTTCATCCATTTGCTGGTAAATTTATGACTTCATTTTAACAGCTGAGTAATACTCCATTGTATAAATGTACCACATTTTCTTTATCCATTCTTTGTTTGAAAAACATGTAGGTTGTCTCCAGTTTGTGGCTATTATGAATAGAGCTGTTGTGAACATAGTTGAGCATCCTTGTGGTATGAAGGTATATCCTTTGGGTTTATGCCCAAGAATGATATGGCTTAGTCTTGAGATAGATTTCCAATTTTCTGATGAATGTCCATAATGGCTAAATGTATTACTTATACCAGCAATATAGGAAGGTCACCTTTGGTCCACATCCTCATCAACATAAGCTTCCCCTTGTGTTATTGATGTTAGCCGTTCTTATGTAAAATGGAATCTCAAGATACTTTTTATTTGATTTTTCCCAATGATTACAGATGTTGAACATTTCTTCAAGTCTTTTTCATCATTTGAGCTTCTCATTTTTATTTGTTCTCTCATACAACACATTCTGACAACATTTGTCCATCCCTTCTCTACTCCTAGTTGCCCTGCCTACCTTCCCTCTCTGCTAGATCCACACTCAGTCAGTTTTCATTCAGAAAAGAGCAGGCTCTCAGGGTTATCAGTCAAACATGGAGTAACAAGTAACAAGAAGACTAGGCAAAAACCCTCATATCAGTGTTGGGCTTGGTAGGGCATCTCAATAGTAGGGTCCAAAGAGAATGAAAAGATCAGAATAGGCCCCAGTCCCACTGTTAGGAGCCCCACAAAAACAAGCTAACAACTATAGGAAAACCACAACCCAAAAAAGCCAATAACACCCATAATAACACAAGCATATGACAACCCTCCACCAGCATAACTCAAAGAAGGGAAATACACAAACACTACCACCTGAAATATCCATTTTGTCTGTCATATATTCAATGCTTGAGATTCTCTCTTCCATATCTTGCATTCTGTTGTTGAAATTTGTGAAAGAGGATGCTTAAAACAAATCCCACACTAGCTCAGAATTGAGAATAATAGATGGTTATTTATTTAGGGGTAGACTCACAAATTGACATCCTCTGCTGGAACGGAGAACAGCAACTAAATCCCACAGCTGGAAAAGAGGCCATACATTGGCATAAGTGGCATAAGAGGCCATGCCCCAATGGGCAGGTAACTTAAGGGCTACTGACTGTAGGATTTCCTACAGCACCTCCCCTTTTGTTTAAATAAAGGTGTTCTAAGCCTAATACAAAATTATATACAATAAGAACAAATATATTTAATGAATTATACTATCCTAATGAGTTTAAATCTTGTATAATAAATAACTTGGGCAAGTCATGAGAGGAAAGTAACTACAACTATCTAGTCATCAATCCCATTGATGATCTGAGAAGGGAAATAATATTACTTCAATAAGCAGGAAGTTCAGTCAAAACACTTTCCAAAATGTGCTTCAAATGACAGAGACAACTGGCTACCTGGGCAATCACTCAAAGTCTAATTTGCAACGTTGAAGCAACCAACTTTGGCTAAGGCGTAGAGTAGCTGACAGACCATTTTCAGAGGCAGGAAATTTTTCAAAACCATCTTACCCTGTCTTGGCAAGATTTGACAGTCTTTTTTCTTGTGTCTTTATTATCTATTTCTGGATACCATGTACCTTGCCAGTGGTTGGGGCATGGGCAGTTCCTTGCCCAAAGGCCAGTTTTGCCAGGAAGAAAGCAAACTCCTGGTGGAGTGTCTTCGGTGCTTAGCATTCTTTCTGGAATAGATCAGTGGTGCCAGGAGCAATCCTGTCTCACTTCAACAGAACCCTAAGTTTTTTAAATGCTGTATTCTACAGCTCTTGAAGTGGTTGAAGATTACCTATATATGCAGAATACAGTCTCTATGTATCTAAAGAACCTGGTTAGTCTAAGTATGACAAACATAGATGACTATTCACCTATATTTCTTAACACTTATATAATTTAAAGACTAAGACTTCATATTAGAATATTATACAATAAACAGCTGTGCAAGAAATGAGGACAATGACCTGAAAATGTAAAATATGTATAAGTATCTTGATCAGAGGTAGAAATGTATTTTGCAATATAACAAATATGTCCTAAAATTGTATCAATTTACAAAAATATTTTAAGCAGTGGTAGAGTCATGCATGCACACAATAGGACAAAATAACTTTGCCTCGATATACATATATGGTGGAGAAAAATAGTAACATATTCAGTATAATTTAAGTTGTATCAATATACAAGAATCTATACCAATGTTAATTGCCTATAAATAATATCTCACAAGTATTCACTCTATTACTCATTATTACTATTATTGTGAGTAAGCTCACACTAATCTAGTTGGTCATGTGGGTGACAGATAAAAAAGGATGCTTAAAAGAAATCCTGCACTAGCTCAAAATTAAAAATAATAGATGGTTATTTATTTAGGGGTAGACTCACAAATCAATAATTTCTGCTGAAATGAAAAACAGCAACCAAGTCCCACAGCCAAAAAAGAGGCCAGATACATGCTTTACATCGGCATAAATAGTATAAGAGGCCACACCCCAGTGGGCAGTTAACTTAAGGGCTATTGGTAAACTTGCCTTTGTAGTTCCTTAACAAACTCATAGACTTTTTTAATTTCCAGAATTCCCTGTTTGTTTTCTTTATTGCTTATATTTCTATTTTCAGTTCTTGAACATTTTATTTTTAACTGTTTATGTTTCCTTTGATTTCTTTAAGGTATTTACTCATTTCCTCTTTAACAAGCTCTATCATCTTTATATAGTTGGTTTCAAGGTCTCTCTTGCTTTAGCTATGTTGAAGTATTCAAGGTCTGACATGGTAAGATAGTTTGACTCTAGTTGAGACATATGGTCCTGGCTGGTACTTATTTTGTTCTCATGCTGGTACCTAGGCATCTGCCTTTGGGCTAATTATAAATCTACATCTTTGTTTTCTGGTTTGTCTTTGTTAGATCGGTGCTTTGTTACTTGGTTTCTTTTTCCTCTCTGGAGTTTCAGAGATTGTGATGCATGTGTTTTACTTGTTTTTTTTTTTTTTTTCTGACATACTCAACTAGAATGTTCATGTATTTATACGTAATGCTTGCTGGTATTGGATCCTTTGATGCAGCAACACTTGAGGAGAACATGTTTAGTAAGTTGTGGTCTATGAGATCCATAGGGGATGTGGGTGGGGACAAGGGAGGCGTCTGCTGCTGTTGTATTGTAGCACTAAGGACAAGACTGAGGTATTGGGTCTGGGGGAACAGAGAGGACAGAACATCTATGGGTAACCTATCTGGCTTTCTGGTAGGCATCGTCTGTTTCATTTTTGACTTTTGCTTCTTACCATGATCTCTAGAATATGAACAACAAATTTAAGTATTGATAGCCTGAGAAAAAGAAAAATAATTGGAATAATAGAAAATCTATAATCTAAGAAACAAACAAATGAACAAAAAACAAAACAGAAGGAGGCTATTAGAGCAGAGGAGAAGGAGCAGTGAGAGTTGGTAGGGGAATCAAAGAAGGAACACAGAGTAATGTGGTCAAATTCATTACATGAATGGAGTAATGGAGACCCCTTGTATTTATAATTTTTATTATTCCATTATTCACATATTTAATAGTTATAGACTTTTAATAAATAACTGAAAAAACTCAATAACTACATGAAATGTATCTACCAAACAATATGTTAGAAAAGATCAAAATGAAGAATTTGTGCTATGCCTAATTAAGGTGGTAATAGAAGTTAAAATTTATGTTCATATATCATAAGCTAATTGATTAGAGTTTATTTTCAAAATGCCTTATAGTAATATTTTTTTAAGTTTGGGGACTCTGTAAGTCAGGAATAGCAGAAGGTAACTTAAAATCTGTAAGATAAAGTAAAAATTCATAAAACATTTTTAGTTTATTAAATGGTATAAATACAATATAATGACTGAATATAAGGAAAAGAATAATCACCTATAAAAGGCACAAATTCTATTGTGTGCCAACTTGTCAGCTGCAAAAGTAAAAGGCAGAAAATACTGAAGTAGCATGGTGCTATGATGACGTATGACTGCCATGTATGAGTCAAATAGAGAATCAACTTCCAGATGGGAAACTTATTACAAATTGGTAATCTCTAAGTGAAAAGTACTATTAGAAATATTTAAGGTGAGATAAATATTAGCTCAGATGAAATTTCTTATAAGCTGGCACAGTAAGTCAATTATTTACAAAATGTGTGTGGACATACAAATTGGTATCATTAGCAATATGATACATATAATCTTTAGTTTGATGCCAAAAGTGTAAAACAAAACAATGGGTAGTCTTTTTTTTTTTTTTTTTTTTTTTTTTTAGAGAGAAACTAAACTCTGTTTCCTTGGTAATGATGAATCACTTCAGCTTGGATTTACTATGTCCCCTTTCCTTGAAAAAAGCCACTTCAGTATTCCTTAAATGTAAAAGAACAGGGAAATGGCTTACTGATGTGGGAGTGTCATATATCAATCTGTTGATTTCATTGGTTAAGTAATAAACAAACTGCTTGGCCTCATAGCTTACAACATAGGTGGGTGGAGTAAACAGAACAGAATGCTGGGAGGAAGAGGAAGTGAGCTCAGAGATGCTATAGCTCTGCTCTCTCAGAGACACACGCGATGAAGCTTCGACCCAGGATGGACGTAGGCTAGAATCTTCCCGGTAAGCGCACCTTGGGGTGCTTACACAGATAATTAGAAATGGGCTAAATTAATATGTGAGAATTAGCCTAGAAGAGGCTAGATAGAAATGGGCCAGGCAGTGTTTAAATGAATACAGTTTGCGTGTTGTTATTTCAGGCATAAGCTAGCCAGGCAGCCGGGGTGCTGGGGACGCAGCCCCGCAGCTCCTTATTTCAACAGGCTTACTTGGCAAAAGGCTTTCTTCACAAAAAAAATGGATTAAGTCCACACTCCAGAACTCAGACCAGAAGCCAGTATCATGGCCCAAACTTGTAATGTTATGCTAGAGAGGCAGTGAAAGTTTGCTCAAGATTCCGCACCTGCCAGTCTAAAGTAGCTAAAGAAATTCCAAGCCAATGAGATATTCTTTTATAAACAAAATGCGCAAGATTACTTTAAAAATGATACTGAGAAAACCCATCTGACCTCTACATATACAGGCACACACATGTACCAAAACCAAAAGATGTATATGTGTAAACATCTATGTTCCTCTCTCTCTCTCTCTCTCTCTCTCTCTCTCTCTCTCTCTCTCTCTCTCTCTCTCTCTCTCTCTCTCCCTCTCTCTCTCTCTCTCTCTCTCTCTCTCTCTCTCTCTCTTTCTCTCTCTGTTTCTCTGTCTCCCTGTCTCCCTCTCTCTCTCTTTGTCTCTCTCTCTCTCTCACCAGGTAAAACTAGTGGATCCTAGAATTAATTTTTAAAACCATGTTATTCACAACATTGAAGTAGAAAAAAATTAATTAAACCTTAACAAACGAAGGTTAGTGATCAGCAATCTGCTGTATTAATAACTATATTGTTGAAGAACTTTTGAAAAAAATAAATATTTCTTGGTATATTGTTGCATTATAGAACACATAATTACTATACTAAATATGTTGTTAAATATCACAACCATTAAAATAAAAATGTAAAAATTTAAATTTGAATTAAAAAAGTTGTGAAGTGCTCATTAAAGCTGATTAGTATGTGTAAAATACATATTTAGAATTTGACACATTAAGGTAAAAACATATACATGTTTTGCTTCATGAATTTTTTTCAGGATGGACATATGTATGGATATAGCCTCATAGGATTGTATAGCATCAAGATACCATTGTTATATTAGTTTAAATAACTGTAATCTGTACCATAAAGTATACTGACAATTTCTATACCATGTTTTACTACTTTTAAGTGATGAATTAACTTTTAACTGTATAATTCTTATTAACCAGTATGATATATGAAAATGCAGTATACACCACCTTTCATACTGTGTCTATGTATAAATACACATATTTTTATATTCTCATTTTTTACTCAGTGTTTTCTATACACAATATGCTTACGCTGAACAACAGTAATATCAAGTGAAATCAGTTTTAATTTTTGCCTTATGTGATTATGAAAAACAATAACCAAAACTAAGAGCTTTTAGTATTTCATATTTTGTATGACTTCAGATAGTCAGGAGTTATACATAAAGATTTGTTTTTATTCCAAACATTGTTTTTTGACATTGTTCTCATTTTTCCCTAAGATTCACACTTACAAATATTAGTAGGCTTCCAGCAGAAAACCAAACATCAAGGCCTATCTCTCAGTGAAGATTTTAAATATAGCATAAAGGGAGCTAGTGCATCTTCACAAGAGAGAGCTCAGCTGGAGTTCAGTGAAGGAACAGAGTAGTACTAGGAGATTAGGCACCATCATAGAAAGTAAGAATGTATATAAAGGGAATTCACTGAGAGGCCTTAGAGGAATAACAAGACAGCAGAAAAAAGCAAACCACAGAGCAGAATAGAAAATGTAACTCAACACAAAGAATTCAGAAAAAACAACTGAGCCAGTCCATAACCTCTTTTTTGTAAAGAGGTTAGAAAAGGTCAAAAGGTATAGAGGTTGTTGAACTCTGAGAAACTGTACAATGGTAAGAAAAGAGAAAAGGCCACAAACAAAGCAGTCTTGAAATGTGGGAAAGATGCCACCATTTCATTCCATGTGGTACCATGTAGCAGAGTATATTCTTGGAAAAGAGTTCCACAGGGTGACAGGATCATAACTATAGTATTAGAGTCATTTGACAATATTGAATCATTTTCATCGACTTTATATATTTATAAAGTGAAATAATTATACTTAAGTTAATATCTATTGTAAATATAACCGAGTTAATGCACACATTGTGTTGTATGTAGGTCAGGGTTATTTGGCTCTTTTGGCTTTTGGAATACTTTATAAAATATAGAAATACAAAACTGTTTTCAGAAATATTTGAAAGAAACACAGATGTTCGAGTTAATTTGTTATCATGTACTTCACTGATGAGTAACGAAAGTAAGAAATGCATGTTGTGCCTCATATTTATTGGCAAGAGTCAATGAGAGCAATTCTAGAAAAAATACAAGATCAATATAAGTATTGAAATAAGGTTTTAAAATAATAAAAATTTTGCCAAAAGGCAAATTTCATATTGATACTAATCAATTTCAAAGGCAAAGGACATTTGCTCCTATTGAGACTGGCTCTCATCTATACTCTTTGGTTATCTGGCTGGGAATCATAGATCCTGAACTTGATCAATTGCTATGATGGACTCTGTATATTATACACCTTCACCTCATCTTGATTCTGCTATTTATTTTAACTTCCCATTATTTCTTTCAAAATATTCTTAAAGCACACTGTATTATACACTAACTATATGAATTCCTTTACTCTTCCTATAAATTTCATAGCTTTGGTCATTTATTTATATAAAAGAAAGGGTCAAGATATGCATTTTCTTCTAAATTTTACAAACAAATATTGTGCTTAGTATATATTATTCACTGAATTATCTTTATAAGACTTGAAAAGAAAGTGAGTGTTTGGATCCAATTACATTTATCAAAAATTTCTGTAGGTAATAAAATTTTACTTAAGACATCTTCAAATGTGGGTGTTTAGTTTAATGATTAAACCCTAGAGTACAGACTAATAATCTGAAGCCATGAAAAAAACTCATCTTTTGTTTGTTGTTAGCTAGAGCATACTTCTGACATTTTGAGATGTTTGAGTTAAGCCAGCCTTAATATCACTCAAATTTCACGATTTAATTAATACAGTTTCTGTGTGATTATTTCAGACCTAAGCAGCCTGGAATTAAAAAGTGACCCACTTCTTTGCTCACAGAATAACGCCCCTTAAGAAAAAAAAAATTGACTCATTCATACCTGGTTGCCTTGTCTTGCCTTAATAGCAGAGGAGGTGCCTGTTTTCACTGCAACTTGATATACCATGCCTGGTTTATATCCATAGGAACCTTGCTGTTTTCTGAAGTGAAAACTAGGAGAAGTCCATAGTGTGAAGGGAGAGAGGGGAAGCCAGTGGAAGAGACTGAGAAGAGAGGAGGGAGGGAAAACTACAGTTTGGATGTAAAAACAAAGTAAATAAATAATCAGTCTCTGATCTATAGCTCTTTGCAAGTACTCAATATAGTGCACAGAATGAGAACACCAACCCTTTGGTTTATATGTCACATACCTACTTAGGTAATCATCCACCTACTTGTCATATTTTGTTGCTTGTGTTCATTGTTATTATTCACTGATAATGAAGTATTAGACTGATTGTAGAAAATGTTATTTTTGTTTCCCCAGGAAAATTAAGCAGAGAAAAATACATTTGCAAAACAATGTCCCTACAAAAATATTTCCTTTTGTAATCTGAAGAAAACATTTTCTTAGAGACAAAGCCAAGCAATTCAGAGTAAAAAATAAAAACCTACATGCTAGTTTAAACAGATAGTTTAAAATATTTTTAAACAAAATATACAAGATTTTGAATTTAGCTGTGTGCTTTGAGATTTGTATATTGAGAATTTGTTTCCCAGAGGAGTGGTATTGAAAGCTGGTATAGGATGTGAGCAGCAGTTGTCCTATACTGGCCTTCTCTCTGGGCTTGTTGATCAAGAGGTCATCACATACTTACTCCCTTTAACATCTGGACATTGATTTCAAATCTTAAGGTAAAGGAGCTCAGTGGTTGTTCCAACCCATAGAGCCTCTGCTATGCCATTAAGACTTTGAAATGCCAGAGTTAGAATCTAAATCACATCTGTTTTCTTAAGTTATCCATAACATACATTTTATAATAGTGAAAATTAATGAATGATTAATACAAAATGTTAAAAAAAGCCATCAAACTAAGAGAACTTTATATTTAAAACAATGAGATTTGAAGTACAAAATTTTGTTACTTAGGTTAATCATATTAAAATTACTTTGATAGGTTGTATGAATAAAATAATTTATTTACCTGGTTTTATTTTTCATAGACTTTATTTTTAGAGCAATTTTGGATTTACAGGAAAGTAGAACAGATGGTATAGAGACTTGCCAACTCACAGTATTTTCTCCATTTTTGTTAACATCTTTCTTTAATGTAATATATTTGTTGCAATTAATGAACCAACACTGAACCATCATTATTAGCCCCAAGCTACAGTTTAATCAGATTCCCTTAGCTATTCTTTATTCTTGTTTTCATGGTTTCATCCTGTAGTACATGTTCTTCAAATGTCTTATCTTTAAAGACTTTTCCTGTTTGGGACAATTGTTTTGACTCTGCTTGTTCTCCATCTTCTTTGTAGTTCTAAAGAACTACAAAGCATTGGTCAGATATCTTATAAAGTTAATCTGCTGGATTTTGTTCAATTTAGGAACTGGAGCATTGGGTTTTTAACACAGAGAACACAAAAGCATATCAAGTGCTCAGTTGAGTGACAGCCAAGATGCCAGATGTCAAAGAAATAGATTAAAACAAGTGGTGTGAGTGAAAGAAACAGTTACAACTTCAATCAGTTGTTACTCTGGTATAAGTGAGGGGATGGAAAGAAAAGGCTCAAAATCTCAGTGTTTCTTTCTCATCATGAATCAGTGTGAAGTTCCAGTGATGGGTAGGTCAGAACTAAGTTGTGGATCAACTTCATGCTGAGGAGCTTAAATCTTTTATGGACCTAGTGGACAAAAAGAAGACCTGAAACCAGAAAAGGATCATTTCAGAGCTCAAGACAAATAAGTTTCTGCCTTCTTTCTGCCAGGTAGAAAGCTTCAACAGAACAAGCTGTGGATAGCCTCTGGTTAAGGCCAAGGGTGAGACACTACCATTCTGTCATTTTACAGATTGTTATACACTGACTGTGCCCCAAGTTAGTTTGAGGAAGGATGCTTCTTCCCTGTGAGACAATTCAAGCAAAGCCCTTTGTTACCAGCTGTCTGACCTAAGAAAGCCCATGTAAGGGAAAGGATTTCTCCCATCACCTGTGTCTCACTGTATCACACTCACTATCTCAGGATGAATGGAGGTAGGTGTTGGCCATGGTAACTCTACTTAAGTGTTTTTCTCTGTTCTGCACTACACAGTTGCTGTCCTTATAATGTTTTTGGAAGGGGAGTGTTTGTGAAGCCCCCTCTTAAAGTATTGGAGCTTCTGTTCTGCTTGCTAGAGAGAAGAACACGCTTTAATTTGGGGAGTGGATCTTTGGCCTAGGAGATATTTTTGCTTCTCATTTATTAAGTTAACCCATCACTTATTTTGATCGGGACAGATTTTATGGATATTTTGGTGTAACAGTTCAATACTATTTAATGTTGGTGTTTTTTTTTTTTTCAAATTGTCTCAACTGCAGACCATGAGCAGGAGATTTTGTTTTAAATTTGCTTTTTTATTGATAAAAAATAATTTCTGCCTCCTCCTAGCCTCCCATTTCCCTCCCCCTCCCCTCACTCCTCTCCCCTCCCTCTCCAGTCCAAAGAGCCCTGTGGAAGGTCCAAGGTCCTCCCCCCTCCATCCAGGTCTAGGAACGTGAGCATCCAAACTGCCTAGGCTCCCACAAAGCTGGAACATGAAGTAGGATCAAAACCCCGTGCCATTGTCCTTGGCTTCTCATCAGCCCTCATTGTTCGCCATGTTCAGAAAGTCCGGTTTTATCCCATTCTTTTTAAGGATAGATTTGAAATGATTTATGCAGATGTTAGGATTGCCGAGTTAGACTTGTGAGACCCAATTCTCTAAATAAACACCTATTTGAGTACATAGCATGGGGATGTGGTGGTTTCAAAGAAACTAGCCCCCAAAGGGAGTGACACTAATTAGGAAGAGTGACCTTGTTGGAGGAAGTTTCTCATTTTGGCAGGGGGCCTGGCTCTGAGACCTTTTACTCAAGCTCCCTTCAGTGTGACTGTCAGTCGACTTCCTGTTAACATGCAAGATGTAGTACTTTCAGCTCTAGCACAGTGGCTTGCCTGCCTGCTGCCATCTTTTCCACCATGATGCTAATCAAATGAACATCTCAACTGTAAGCAGGCTAGCCCAATTCGATGTTTCCCTTATAAGAGTCATGTTCTCGTAACAGCAATAATAAACAAACTAAGACAGGTGCAAGACTCTGACTAAAATTAGGAGAACTGTTTTCTTTTCTTCGAAAAACATGAAAAGCCAAAGTTAGCATCCACATGTATTGTAGGGTCATAAAATAATTTAGATGTTTGGGCTTCATTATTGCTTCTAATTCACACACTTCATCATCATCTCACCAATATATGTATTTTCTTCAAACAAGTGGCCTTTAGAGCTATTATTTTTACTTATATAACATATGTGTTCTATACCTTCAAATTTACTGCTTCAGAATCCACTAGCTTAGTATCAACTGTTAAATTTGCCTCTAGTCCTGGGACATACTCAGAAAATTGAGGAACATACTGAGTAAAGTTACTAGGCTATAAAACCATATTAATATTTTTAAATCTCAAATATTAAACAGTTTTATTGTTAAGTTCATTAGCACAGACATTTCAAAAGTCATCATTGTGATGTAGAGGCAGAGAACTTTAGTATTCTCTCCTGTTAGTAACCTCTTGGTGTCCCTATACATCACAATCAAAATTTTAAACAGAAAATTCTTTTTATCTAAAGACAGCAATGGAGAAAGACTCCCCACTTAACTCCTCTAATGCAGAATCAGGATCAGAAAATGCTCAGCTTAAGTTACTGACATGCACTTTCTATCAAGTACCACTTAAAGATTAATACTTTAATGTACAGTAGAGTTGCCATTTTGGTCCACAGATCTTCTATAATTTCACTAAGTTATCTAAAAAGACAGTATGTATGGTGTTTTGAGAAACACCTTTAGTGTATTTTCTTTGTCATATTACCTGTTTCTGGTTTTGAAGTAATTATCTTTATTACCTAAAAGTTGCTAAAATCTTCAATTTTTATTTGAGCAAATACAGTTGAATTTTATGTTGAAATTTGGATACATTATAGAATATCAAATAAGATAATTAACATATTCATGAACAGTTTGAATTTTTTACCATGAAAATTATAGTATAATTATATACTCAGTTATTTAAAAAGTGGAACACTAAAGTATAGTAATATTAGTAAAGAGAATAATTGAATGTATATTTAACATAAATCTTTGTCCTTTGATCAACATTCCTGAATGTATCTCTCATGCAGCAGTGGCTAGCTTTCATTCTATGCTCCCCTCTCTTAATTCAGCTTTTCTAACTCAACAGCATGGATGAAACTGCAGGATGTTATATTAAGTGAAATGATACAGGCACAAAGCATAAATATGCTAATTCTTCACAAAAGTCATTTATCAAACATTTCCTCTTTAAAAAAAAAATTAAAAGAAATGCCTCTTTGTGGCACTGGACAACATGAGAAAACATATTTAAATTCCTTTTAATGTTTCATTTTCTTGTTTTGTGGCTACCCATTTTTAAATCTGCTTTGGTCCACAGTGATTTTAGAATCTTTCAGTGTGGAATATGTGGCACACGGTTATGTTTCCCAATAGAGAAGTGTGTTTATTTGGTCAGTTGTTTGCAGCAAAGAAACTATCCGTTCAAAGAAACATGAGTAGGATACCAGGTATTCTTATAGTCCTGTCTGAAAATAGAGCAAAAGTCTTCCCTTTCCATTGTTTGCTATGCCTTAATTTCATTATTCTATCATAAAACACAAGTTTTATTTTCAATCTAAAACTACAAGTATTAATAATTATCAATATTATAAAGAAAGAAATAAGAGGGCCGGGCGATGGTGGCACACGCCTTTAATCCCAGCACTCGGGAGGCAGAGGCAGGTGGATCTCTGGGAGTTCGAGACCAGCCTGGTCTACAGAGCTAGTTCCAGGACAGGCTCCAAAGCCACAGAGAAACCCTGTCTCGAAAAACCAAAAAAAAAAAAAAAAAAAAAAGAAAGAAGAGCCAGGTGGTGGTGGCACACACCTTTAATCCAAGAACACAGGAGGCAGAGGCAGGTAAATTTCTGTGATTTTGAGGTCAGCTTTGTCTATGAAAGTGAATTCTGAGACAACCAGGACTGTAGGACTGTTGCAGAGAGAAACCTTGCTTTGTTAAACAAAACAAAACAAAACATAAACATAAACAGAAAGAAAGGAATAAAGAATTGAGAGATACAGTTAATGACTTTTGAAATAGGGTGAATCTGTCTTCTTCAGGCATGAGCCCATTAATTGTTTATCCACTAACAAGTAGCCAGACCTAAGAACATATCCTTACAAGCAACATTAAATTGACTCATCAGGTTCTAAGTACATATTTATTCACATATATGAATAATATAATATATGTGTATTTATATATTCATATATATATATAAATGTTACATATGTGTGTAACCATAGTAATTAAAGAAAAAGAGGCCTTGTGTATAAATTGAACTCATTAAAAATTAAAGATCCCTTATATATTCCTCATGTTCCTCAGATAAGGCAACAAAATGTTGTTGCTTGAATGTATTAACAATAAACCCTGAGTCACAAATAATGCATAGGTGTATCATTATTTAAGTATTTAAGAAAATACTCACAGCAATATCTTTGCTGTTATCTAACCAAGGGCAAGCCCAGATTTTAATTATCTATCTACTCAGGCTCCCAGTGTCATGCATCCTTTTATATGTTTGTTATTTTATGAGTCTGAATATGTGCCTGGCTGGAAGATGCCTTGTGAATATGTCCCTGTAACTATCCCTGTTTGTTAGCACTTAGGACTTAGCTCTGTATTTATTGAACAACAAAGAAAGTATTAAATAAAAAAATAAAAAGATACTTCAGAGAAACATTTTACAATTTTTTTTAATTTATTTATTTCTTTATTAATTAATTAAAGACTTCTGTCTCTTCCCCACCGCCGCCTCCCCTTTCCCTCCTGCTCCCCCAATCAAGTCCCTCTCCCTGGTCAGCCCAAAGAGCAATCAAAACTGCCTAGGCTCCCACAAAACCAATAGGTGCAGTAGGATCAAAAACCCATTGCCATTGTTCTTGGGGTCTGAAAAAGCCTGGGTTAAAACCGGTCTCGCTGAACATTTTACAAAATTTTACAAACAAATGAGTCACATACTAAAACTAACCAAATAAGCAAACTGTACTTTAAACAGCATTGCTTATTATACAGTATCCAAATATTATACTCAACATTTAGGGTGGCTATTCACTGTATAAGATCGCTTCCAACCTCTATTTTTATTCTTTTCAGCAAACAATTCACAAGCTTTCCTCTGAAACTAAGGGCTTGGAAAAATAAGTAATTTAAGATTACAGCTATGGATAACTTTAGGTTTGTAAAAGTTAATTACATGAGAAATCCAAGGCAAGTACAGTTGATTGTTACATTGTTCTCAAGGCAAGTAAAACACACAGGAGTACACAGGAAGGCAGCAGGCTTATTTGGCCTCTGGGTGCATCATTAACTGAGTCTCTGAGGTCCAGCAAAAGCTCTAGTCTTTTAGAATATGAAATGTAATTGTCCTATTACATCTCCTCAGCTGTGAATTTGAGAGGAAGTAGGGAGAGAAGATGTGTAAGAATTTGGAAGAAGGAAAGGAGGAATGATGTAAACATAGCATACATATATAATATTTTTTAAAAAATTAAAAATAAATCTATTTAAACCTTCATCTGGTGATGGATAGAGATAGAGACAGAGACCCACACTGGAGCACTGGACTGAGCTCCCAAGGTCCCAATGAGAAGCAGATGGAGGGAGAACACGAGCAAGGATGTCAGGACCAAGGGGGGGTGCACCCACCAACTGAGACAATGGGGCTGATCTATTGGGAACTCACCAAAGCCAGCTGGACTGTGACTGGAACAGCATGGGATAAAACCGGACTCTCTGATCACGGCGAACAATGAGGACTGATGAGAAGCCAAGGTCAATGACAAGGGGTTTTGATCCTACTTCATGTTCTGGCTTGGTGGGAGCCTAGCCAGTTTGGACGTTCACCTTCCTAGACATGGACGTAGGGGGGAGGACCTTGGACTTTCCACAGGGCAGGGAACCATGACTGCTCTTTGGATAGGAGAGGGGGGGTGAGAGGAGTGGGGGGA
>NW_026068057.1:4400522-4424660 GCF_014885135.2 Alexandromys fortis
GGGGGGAGGGAAATGGGATGCTGGGAGGAGGCGGAAACTTTTTTTTCTTATTCTCAATAAAAAAAAGAAAAAGAAAAAAAATAAGAATAAAAATTTTAAAAAGAAACATATTTTAATGAGCCAATTTTCTTTTATTTTAAAGAAATATAAACAGATGATAAATGGTCTGAAAGAAATCGGAGAAACATCACCCTTCACAATAGCAACAAATAACAAAATATCTCAGAGTAACTCTCACCAAACGAGTAGAAGACCTTTATGACAAGAACATTAAATCTTTGAAGAATGAAACTGAAAAAGACACCAGAGAGTGGAAAGATCTCCCATTCTTTTGGGTTGATAGAGTTAACATAGTAAAAATGGCAATCTTATAAAAGCAATCTACAGATTCAATGTAATGGCCATCAAAATCTGAGCAAAATTCTTCACAGACCTCAAAAAGAACAGAACTCAACTTCATATGGAAAAGCAAAAAATAAATAAATAAATAAATAAACAATCCAAAAAAAAAAAAAAACAGGAAAGCCAAAATAATCCTGTATAATAAAAGAACTTCTGGATGCATTGCGGCGAACTCCCTGACCAGCAGGAAAGAACAGCCACCAGACGAGGATTCTTCTCAAATCACGCTTTATTGGAGCCTCTTGGTTGAAGGGAGAGCAGAAAGTGAGGGGCCCAGAGCTCTGAGCTGTAGCTGCTTATATAGGGAGTCTGCCTAGCAACCTTTGATACTTTGATACTTTAACTGCTTTTCTGGAGACCCACCAGCAGGAAAGAAAGCACGGGAACATCCTTGTCAATTACAGACTACAAGGAAGTTCCCCTGCCGGTCAGGGGGAGTGTGGGCAGCTAGATCACAACAATTCACCCTGTTTTCTAGTGGAAGAACTGCAACCTTAATATGGAGTTATTTATCAAGCAAGGCCAGGGCCAAATGCCATCTTGTAATGGCAGCCACTCAAATCGGCTCCCAGCAAGGCATCACTTCCCTAACTTCAAACTCTACTACAGAGCTACAGTACTGAAAACAGACTGGTATTGGCATGAAAACAGATAGGAAGACCAATGGAGCCAAATTGGAGACCCAGATATTAATTCACACACCATTGAACACCTGATTTTTAAAAAAGAAGCAAAAATTATCCAATGGAAAAAAGCATATTTAATAAAAGGTGCTGGCATAACTGGATATCAACATGCACAAAACTCAAGTCCAAATGGATCAAAGAACTTAACATAAAGCCAGCCACACTGAACTTCATGGAAGAGAAAGTGGGAAGTACACTTGAACGCAATGGCACAGGAGACCACTTCCTAAATATAACCCCAGGAGCATAGACACTGAGAGAAACAATAAATGGGACCTCCTGAAACTGAAAATTTTCTGTAAAGCAAAGGACGCAGTCAACAAGACAAAACGACAGCCTATAGAATAGGAAAAGATCTTCACTAACCCCACATCAGACAGAGGTATAATCTCCAAAATATACAAAGAACTCAAGAAATTGGTCATCAGAAGAACAAATAGTCCAATAAAAAATGGATTACAGACACAAGCAGAGAACTCTCAACAGAGGAATCTAACATGGCTGAAAGACACTTAAGGAAATGTTCAAACATGCTTAGTCAGCAGAGAAATGCAAATCAAAACAACTCTGAGATTCCATCTTACACCTGTAAGAATGGCTAAGATCAAAATCACTGATGACAACTTATGCTGGAGATGTCGTAGGGTAAAGGGAACACTTCTACATTTTGGTGGGATTGCAAGCTAGTATAGCCTCTTTGGATGTTAGTGTGGTGATTTCTCAGAAAATTAAGAAACAACCTTCCTCAAGACCCTGTAATACCTTATTTGGGAATATAGTCAAAGGATGCTCAATCGTGAAACAAGGATATGTGATCAACTATGTTCATAGCAGCATTGTTTGTCATAGCCAGAACCTGGAAAAAAACAAAATGTCCCTCGACCGAAGAATGGATAAGGAAAATGTGGTACATTTACACAGTGAAGTACTACATAGCAGAAAAAAAAATGGCATTTTGAATTATTCAGACAAATGAATGAAGCTAGAAAACTGAGACCCAGAAAGACAATTATCACATGGACTCACTCATAAGTGGTTTTTAAACATAAAGCAAAGAAAATCAGCCCACAAATCACAATCCCAGAGAACTTAGACAACAATGAGGACCCTAAGAGAGAAATAGATAGATCTAATCTACATGGGAAGTAGAAAAAGACAAGATCTCCTGAGTAAATTGGGAGCACGGGGACTTGGTAGATGGTTGAAGGGGAGGGGAGAGGCACGGAGTGGAGCAGAGAAAAATGTAGAGCTCAATAAAAATATCTAAATATCACATTTTTGTATTTGTTCTTTAGAAGGAAGAAAACAGAAAAATGGGTGATATAATTACAGAACTATTTGAGATTGCAGAATAATAATTGTCTTTTCACATTCAGTCCTAAGCTTGATAAAAGGGCTAAAATGACTCTGGCTTAGTGTTTAGTCCAAAGTGACCTTCCCTATCCATTTACTGTCAGGACCTAGACTGCTTCTTACCACTGCTCACTATTTTCTCACTGGTTTCTGCAGTAGCTTCTGCACTTTTTCACTCAGTGATTCTCATAATACTCCTCAGTAAACATCCTTCAGTTTTGGAACATTGTACTGCACAATAAAACAATTATACAGCATTATTTTTTTTCAACAGCTTACTCTAGGCACCATTGCCAAGCATGACATAATTTGACATACACATGTGGAAAAGATTTTATTTCTATGACTCGTGAGAATGGCAAGATTTTGTACTATCTTTTCCAATAAATTCATAAACTAAATAAATTCACAAAAAGATACAACACATTTTTAAAGTATGGGCAATTTCTTCATTTTTATTAGTTATCTTTCTCTCTATTCTGTTGAATATTCAATAAGTTTTTGAATGACTGAAGTATTTTATCTCTTTTATGAGTAAAGTGCAAAATATTTTCCCTCACTAGGGAAGTATTCTGCTAATTTGGAATATGCAATCATAACTGAAATAAATAATGTGGTATGTGAAATCAGCAAACTACAATAGATTATCGACAAAGAGTAAAAATGTGGCCAGCTATGGTATGTCAGGTGGAAGCCACTGAACGTCAAAGATGGAGACAATTACCTCATGCTGTCTATTTGGTTTTTTTATTTGTCAGCAAATCCAGCACATTTGCATTTAATTATCTGTAAACTGGTAATTCCCGATAGTTGTTTACACTGAAAGAAATATCAAAGAAATAAAAATTTTCAGTTTTTTCACAAGTTTTTACAAGTTACATCTTGATCAAGGGAATGCTATAGTGTTTAAATTTGTATGCTAGTTCAACTAAAAAAAGAACAATATATTCTTTAATGAAAAAAGTGAACTTTTCTTTTGTTAATTTTGCACTCCTCTGCACTGTTTTATTCATCCCTAGAATTCATTTATATCGCTTAGGGCTTTTATTCTTATATGAACCTCTTTCAAATGTATTTTATTTTCTTGGAGTAGTACACTATGTTTGTTCTAATATTTCAACATTATTTATTATTTATTATCCACACCTCACACAGCTCGTGGAACCTGACAGACTTTCAACAAAAATATAGGAAACAGGTCAAAAATGTTATTTATTTACAACTAAACCGAAATCAACAGTGCTGCCAAGAGATCAGGTCCACACAGACGTGTACATACCAGGGACACAATGGGTCTTATGTTTGCAACACATAAAATTTTGTTATGTATAGTTAAAGAATTTCCTCACTTGAATACAAATGTGCCATGTTGAATTCAAGCCTCGCCTTCCAACTTGTAGTAAATACATGTTATTTGGTATACAATAATACTACCCAGACAAACAGAGATAACAACAACTAAAACTTTTAATCATATTTAATGACAGAAAATATAATCAAATAAAAGAACTGCTTGACATGGGCCAGTACAATAGAGAGGCAAGAAAAATGTGCAACTTTCCTGATAGAAAGGGTGTAGGTTCCATTTCATATTAAAATTTTACTAAAATTACACGAAATTTTACACAGATACACTATGGAAGAATTATCTACCTCTCTTTCTTTCTGTCACACACACACACGCACACACACACACACGCACGCAGGCATGTACACACACACCATATTCAAGCAGCATACATGTGCACATTCATTTCATCAATAACAGAAGCCAAAAGACTCCACCAGAGATACAGAGAAATGGTACACAAATCAGGTCTTCAAAGCCGAGCAGCTGGGGAAACCCTGGGGAAAGTATTAATCTTTATATTCAGCCTTTGGTTAAATTGCGGTCTGCAACAGATTTATTTGGAGTGTCTTAAACTCCGAAGTTGAGCAGCCTTTGTTAAACTCTGGAGAGGACAATATTTTATTTTGAGCCTAAAAAATTAAAGATCAACCTGGGCCATCTGGATCTGTAATAAGAACAAATAGCAAAATCATGGTTAGCAAATATCATAGCACGGTTAAAGGGATGTTACAAACATAGCTGTCCATAGATGCTGTAATTTACAGACATTTTCCATTTCCTCTGCTAATAAATTTAATTTATTCTTTTGGCCCTTTATTTTGGCTAATTTTATAGTCTTTTACCAATATATTATGAAGGGCTATAGAATAAAGCTGAATAGAACTCTGAAATCCAATGCATCAAAAGTAACACATTCCCCACTCTGTTAATTTTTATTATTTTCAAAGCTATATCTATATTTAACAAATATAATCTACTTATTTGAAAATTTAATTTTTATATCTAAAGTTACTGATTTTGTATATGATTATCTTGAATTATTTTTTGAGTTATCCCAGGCATTTATAGGAGATACCATTAACCATATGAAATATTATGAAGGCAGTCCATATAAAATTGCAGCATACAATATGTGTTTTTACTATTCCTTAAGTTAGTGAATTTTATTTTTCTATCTTAGGTGAAACATTTTATTCTCATTTGTCTTAAACACATCAGAAAGTATGAAAATATGCAAATTGAGAAGCACCTCAGGAAAATTATTCCATTCTTAATGGCCTCAAAAATTGTCTTAAAACAAATCTAACCAAGGAAGTAAAAGACCTGATACAATGAAAATTCTGAGATTGGAGAAAAGACAGCATCTCCAGGAAATACAGAATCACAAGCATTGAAGATATGATAGGGCAAAGAAGGAAAGCAGTCCAAAAAAAATACAAAATACAAAAATAATTCCTGAAAAAAAACATCCAGAAAATCTTTGAAAAGACCAAACCTAAGAATAATAGGAATAAAGGAAGAAGACCTAATCAAAGGTACAGAAAAAATGTTTTGAAATTTTTCATAGAAGAAATTTCCAAATCTAAAGAAGGAGATAGCTATAACAGTACAAGAAACATGCACACAAAATATAGTGGACCAGAAAAAGAAAGTCCCCTTTTCATATAAGAATCAAAATGCTGAAAAGATGGCTCAGTGATTGAGAGCACTGGCTGCTCTTCCAGAGGACCTGGGTTCAATTCCCAGCAGCCACATGGCAGCTCACAACTACCTGTAGCTTCAGCTCCCTGGGAGCTGACACCTTTACCCCAATGCACTTAAAATAAAGTTAAAACAAATTATAAAAAGAATCAAAATGCCAAACATATGGAAAAAGAAAGAATATTGATAATAACAAGGGTAAAAGACCAAGTAACATATAAAGGCAGGTCTAGTAATATTATACTTGACTTCTCAGTGGAGACTCTAAAAGCTAGAAGGACCTGGACAGATGTGCTATACTCTGAGATCACAGATTCGAACACAGACTGTTATACCCCAGAAAACTGTCAATGACCGTGCATAAGGGAAATAAGACATGTTAAAAACCAAATTTGAACAATATCTTTTCACAAATTCAGCCCTAGAGAAGATACTAGAAGGAAAACTGTGACCTAAGGAGATCATCTTTACCCACCAAAGACAGGGAATAAATAATCTCACATCAACAAAACAAAAAGAAACATGCATGCACACACACACACACTCATAGAGACCACCAAAATGAAAACAGAACAACAAAATAACAGGAATCAATGATTAATGGTTATTGATATCTCTCAATATCAGTAATCTTAATTCCCAAATTAAAAATCATAGACTAACATGGTGTATTTTAATACAGGATCCATCTTTCTGCTTCTTCCAAGAAACACACTTCAATATCAAGGAAAGAGATTACCTCAGTGTAAAGGGTTATAAAAAGATATTACAAGTAAATGGATCCATGAGTAAAATTGCATAGCCATTTTAATTCTAATGAATAGACTTCAAAACAAATCTAATGAAAAAGAGATGGGAAAGAACAGAAAATACTCATCAAGGGAAAATCCACCAAGATGACATTTCAATTCATAACATCTATCCCCAAAATATAAAGTCACCCAAGTTTGTAAAAGGAACACTGCTATACCTTAAATCAAACATTGACCCTCATGCTCTGTTAGTGGGAAAATTCACTATCCCACTCTCACTGGTGGATAGATGATTCATAAAAAATCTAAATGAAGAATTTTTGGAGATAACAGATGTTATCCATCATGACTAAGAATGCTTCATCCCAGATATGCAGGGATGGTCCAGTATATGAAATTTGGTAAATATAATCCACCATATAAACAGACTTAGTAATTTTATGAGCCTCTTGATTATGAGAATGAGTGGATCTCTGACTCTTTTGCTTGCTTCTGGGACTCCTGTCTTCCTGTCGTGTTTCTGTGTTCTACTCTGATATGAAAATTTTTGCTTCATCTTATTATATATTATTTTTTCATGTTGATTTTTATCTCTTAGAATCCCATTCTTTTCTAATGAGAGACTGAGAGGGAGTGGATACAGAGGGGAGTGGAAGTGAGGAGGAACTAAAGGGGGATAAAGGGAAAGGAAACTATACTAAAGATATGTGAGAAAATAATCTATTTTCAAAAAGAAAAAGAAAGAAAAAGCTCTTAGCAAAAAAGAGAGGTAAAAAGAAAATGAATGACCCAACTGAAATATCAGGGCATGGAATTGCAGAATGATTTTTCAAAATACGAAATACAAATAATCCTTAAACAGTTTTTGAAAACATTCAAAATTCTCAGCCTTTTGAAAATTGCAAATGAAAATTGATTTGAGACTTAAACTTATCAAAGTCAGTAGAGATAGAATGATGAAAAACAATGAGTGGTGTTATGTGAGTGAAGAACTCTTAATCAAGGCTTGTTGGAGTAAAAACTGGTGCAGCTACTGTGGAAATCAATGTGTGTTTTCAAAAGAAAGAAGAAGAAGAAGAAGAAAAAGAAGAAGAGGAAGAGGAAGAGGAAGAGGAAGAGGAAGAAGAAGAAGAAGAAGAAGAAGAAGAAGAAGAAGAAGAAGAAGAAGAAGAAGAAGAAGAAGAAGAAGAAGAAGAAGAAGAAGAAGAAGAAGAAGAAGAAGAAGAAGAAGAAAAGAAACTGTAGAATTTCTGCTGGCCTGGACTGTCACCTGGGTACTCTGTCCCTTTAAGAGTGCCCTACCCACTCCCAACCTCCCCCCTGCCCCTGACCAAATCAGCCCTTCTTCTGGAGAGGCAGCTTTTGTCTCTCTTTTTTTACCCCTTCTCTTTTTTTCTCTTCTCCCTTCCCTTCCCCTCCATAACCCACTAAATAAACTCTATACCAAAACACTTTCTGCATGGCATATCTGTCTCCCATTGAGGCCTCAGACCACCCACCAGAGGACCCACCAAAACCTTGGTGACTGCTGCTGCCTCTCGTGGTTCCATAACTGATTATAACATATCTCCTCCTCAAAACAACTCAGAGATTGTTCTGCAAGTAGAGCAGAAAGAAGAATGCAGGAACTAGAGGTAGTGGAGGACTACAGAGAAACTATGTTTTTCCATACACAATAATCTGTTTCACACATTTTTCCACAAATTCACTAATGTTTGGAAAACATGTATAATACCTCCTCAAGCACAAAACAAACAAAATTATATGGTGGAGATAAAAGTTGAGCTCAATGTCCCAACCCTAAGCAGCTATTGGCCAATGACTGTATGTAAGAGAAGGAAATTTAAAAACGACAACAACTTTTTAAAGGTCCATCACCTAGTGGGTTGCCCACACTCTGGTAAAGCCTACATATAAAAAATTAGCACAAAATTGGCTCAGTAGCAAAAGGCATATGAATCTGCGAAGAGTTCGGAAAAGAGTGAAAAGGACCAAAGCACATTTAAAGAAATTCTCGAAAACCAAAATAAAAATACAATTTGACAGACAACAGTAGTTAATAAGTAACTTCAACTGTATGGAAATCTTTTATCACCAGGGATTTCATCTGGGGCCAGTATCATCTCTTTTAATATTATTTGATAAGGGTGTTAACTTTTTGTCATCACAAGCTTAGTGGAATTGTTGGCATATAGGGGTTTGAATCGATAGAGGGTTTTGCTGAGGCACTGATGTATGCAGAAGAGGTATATTTCCTTGTCTAAAACCAGGACTATGCTTGGAGGCCAGTGAAGCTTTTTAGGAGCTTTGAGTGGCTGTTCTTTCCAGCCCACCTAGAATGACAAAACCCTTCTCCAATAAAATCAATAATGCTTAATGTAATAGAGAATAATATCATTCTGAAATAACAGAGGTCAAATGATAGTACTGACATGTCAGAAATGTCCTACACAATATACCACTCATGTACAGGAATAGGAGATGACAGCGCAGGCAAAGACTGGGAAATCACACTCAGAATGACCTAGTAAAGCCACAAACATATTAATTTAGAAATTCAGTAGGATGGCAATGATTTCTGCCACTTTTCGAAAAGTAAAGCACTTTGAAATCTTAAAATTTAGTGTTCAAACAAGAAGCCACATCCTCTAGAGCAGTGGTTCTTGACCTATTGGTCACAACACTTTGGCACCTGTTCTCCAAAAATGTTTGCATTATGATTCATAAGAATAGTAAAATTACAGCTATTGAATAGTAATAAAACTAATTTTATGTTTGGGTTACCACAAGATGAACAATTGTATTTAACAGTTCACAGTATTAGGAAGTTTGAGAACCACTGCTCTAAAGGAAGGGTCAAGAGGTAAGAGTGCCTGCCTGCTTGTACAGAAAAACCTTTCCAGTTGGGAGGCTCAGCTTCCACTTCTAATCCCATCTTCCTTTGTGGTCTTTACACCAGCCATCACCTCTAGTAAAGGAATCTATATGTCCCTTCCAAATTCACTCACATCCCAACATCTCTGCCCCATTTCACACTGAAAAAATTTTATCAAGGAAACAATACCAATTACAATATTCTCAGAAATATCTTTCAATGAATATAAGTAAGGAAGAGAAAGGCTTGTACAATGAAAACTTCAATACATGAAGGAAGATATTAAAAAAAGATACCAGAAGATGGAAAGACCTGTGAGGTGGGAATCTCCTCTGTATGCTATGAATATCTTTTATTACCATTGGTTAATAAATAAGCTGCTTTAGCCAATGGTTTAGCAGATTAAAATACGGCAGGGAATCGGAACAGGGAGAGTAGGTGGAGTCAAGCAGATGCCAGCTGGCCACTGAGGGAATAAGACATGTAGAAAATGAAGCCATGGTCACATGACATAGAAATGGGTTAATTAAGGATGTAAGAGTGATCTGGAACTATGCCTCAATCATTGGCCACACAGTGTTGCAATTAATATAGTTTCTCTGTGATTATGCAGGTATGGGCAACCTGAAAATGAAAGTGCAGTCACTGTTTACAGATCTGACAAGTTCATGGATCAGTAGAGTTGATATAATAAATATGGCCATTCTATGTAAAACAATATGCAGATTCATAGTAATTTCCATAAAAATACCAAGACAGTAATTCATAGAAATTAAATAAAATTTCAAGTTTCTTATGGAAAATAAAAAATCCCAGTATAGACAAAATGATTTCCAACCATGTCCAACAATGCCAGATATCAAGTTATACTACAGAGCTATGGTAATATTGTAAAATTGGAATCATGATTGTGGTAACACAATAGGACAAAAAATGTTTCATATTCTAGAAGACAGTAACTTCTCTTGGACCTCACAGACAGAGTTAATAGATACATCTTGAGGTCAGGTAAGACTTAAGACCATTGTGTAATCAACCTGTTTGTTTAACCTGTTTTTAAGAGAATAATGCAACAATCACCTTACTTTCCTTGAATTTTCCATGTAATCATTTTTTTTTACAAACCTAAGCTAATGCAAAGCTGTAGTCTTAAATGACTTACTTCCTTGCTTCTGACGCAGAACAATGGATGCTCATCCTTGACTGAAAACAAAAAGTAAAGACCTTCAAAGTAATTTTCTATAATGAATATCCACCATAAATATTAAAAACAACATTTGGATATCAGATGATAAATATTGATGTTTACAATACTGTTTACTATATTAGTCAGTTGGAGTCAGTGATTTGATTACTTGTAAAACTCTACTGAAGATTTTTGTAAAGTACCTCTTTTCTTCCCCATGTGATGTTTTTATACTCTTTTTATACAATAAAAAAATAGAGCAAATCATTTTGTTAGGCACAGACACAGTCTTACAAGGGAACAGACATACAAACACAGATGCATACACTGAGACAGATTCAAAAGATAGCCTCCAGGAAGACACATACTCAGACACATAAAACAAACAGAAAGAGGACATGGAACAGGCCGCAAGAATTTAAATCTGGAACTCTCTTGGACAAATGACTTCAGGAGTGTTTTGCTTCCTGCCTTAGTGAAACAGCAATGCATTATTGGTGAGTCAGAGTAAACCATTAACACATTTAATCCATACACTTGATTAATGAAATAGACCAAGGATATTCACTCCTACAACCACCTGATTTTTGACCAAGAAGTCCCCAATAGACACTGGAGAAAAGAACAAAGATACCACAAATTGTGATGGTAAAACTAGATAACTACACATAGAACAATAAAAGTATATGATTATCTTCCACACTGTGCAAAAGTCAACTTTGAATGGATCCAAGACCTCAAGAAAATACTTGATACCCTCAATCTGACACAAGGGAAAGTATGGAAAACACTTGAACTCACCAGATTAAGCACAGCTTTCTGAATGAAACCTCTATGACTAGACATGTCTCATGATTCATGTGAGTGTTATGCTTTTGCAAAAGGTTGTGATTAACACAGACCTATAACAGGCAGAGCATAAGAGACTACAGAATTTCCATCCCCAAATATACCATGTATACTACAGAGAGTAAAAAGATTCCAAGATCCCCAAAAAAGTGAATGAAGAAGAGAAGTGTGTCTTTTTTTTATTTTTTTTTATTGAGAATAAGAAAAAAAAATTTCCGCGTCCTCCCAGCCTCCCATTTCCCTCCCCTTCCCCCCACCCTTCTCCCCTCCCCCCATTCCTCTCCCCCTCCCTCTCCAATCCAAAGAGCAGTCAAGGTTCCCTGCCCTGTGGAAAGTCCAAGGTCCTCCCCCCTCCGTCCATGTCTAGGAAGGTGAACATCCAAACTGGCTAGGCTCCCACCTGGTTTTTCAAGACAGGATTTCTCTGTAGCTTTGGAGCCTGTCCTAGAACTAGCTCTTGTAGACCAAGCTGGTCTCGAACTCACAGAGATCCACCTGCGTCTGCCTCGTGATGGGATTCAAGGCGTGTGCCACCACCGCCTGGCAGGTGAATTTTTTTGTTTGTTTCTTTGTTCGTTTGTTTTATAAGTTTGTGACTTGGAATTTCTTTTTAAATCCCTGAAAGGAGCATTCATGTATTTGGGGAAGGAGGGGTTGCAGTGCTGGAATCAAATCCAGGGCCTTATAAATGTTGAGCAAATGCTCTACCACTGCTGAGCCACAACCCCAACCATCCGGTATCATGCAATATATATTACATGATTATTATGATTTTATAATTGGATTACCTTTGCCCCTTTATTGGAAATTAATTGACCAGTTCGGGTGAACTTCTAAATTCCCTGTTCTCCTCCACTGACACAAGTCTACCTAGACACCATCAATACAATGATATGCATCCTGTATCTTTGCATTAGATCTGGGATTAAAATAAGTAACTCATCCAATTGTCCTTTAGAGAAAGAGTTGACTAACTCTATGTTCTATATACTTTAGAAATGAATTTTATAATCAGTTTCTATGCTTCTCAGAAAACTAGTCTGCTTAATGTTAGATTTGATTACTGTATATTGATAAGTCAGTTTTTCAGTCTGGCTGTCTTTGTATTCAGTTTCCTTGCCATGTCATAGTGGATGAAACCTAAATGACCCCTCTGAGTAGAAACAGCAGCAGAGGTGGTGGCAGCTTTGTTCTGGGTCTAAGTAAGAGAGTCAGCCAGTGTGGTGCTGGCAGGTTGAGGACATTCTCTTCTCTTCTAGTTTGACAAGAACTTTTATGAGTCAGCATTAAATTTTTTGTCAATCCTGTGTGTATCACCTATGGAGTTAAGTATGTCACTTTTAGTTAACTAATGAATTATACAGATTGACTTTCATCCTGCCTCCATCTTAGGCTTGGAAGTCATCTTATAGTAAAACTCACTATGATCATTCCTGTTTGTTTCTCCAGGATTGGGCTATGCCCCAGCTGTAGCCTTAACTGCAAATGGTTCTCAACTGCCTGCTCTGGGAAGTGGCAGCCATGCCTCTGTCTTAAAAGATTATTACCAGGCCGGGCAGTGGTGGCGCACGCCTTTAATCCCAGCACTCAGGAGGCAGAGGCAGGCGGATCTCTGGGAGTTCGAGGCCAGCCTGGGGACAGGCACCAAAGCTACAGAGAAACCCTGTCTCGACCACTACTTTGTTATGACCATCTTGAAACCATGTCTTTGTTTCACAAGAGGTTGTTATGATCTACTTGATCTGCTTCTGTAGCCCCACAAATTTGCCACCAAAGTCCCCCATTTGGAAACCCCCAACTCCTAAAAACCTTATCCTCCCCACATCTAACACTGATCTCTTGAGCCCCACCTTCAGGGAGAGACAACCGTGAACACAAATAAGAAAGCTTGCTTTAATTAATAATTTGGCCATAATGATTTGGGTCGGTGGTCTCGCCTTCACATATGTGGGATTAAAATTAGAGCAGTACTTCATGGGATAAACCCTGTTTATTTGTCTTTCACATAAAGCCATAGGTTTGACTTGTTTACTTTCTTTAAAGAGTGTTTCTTGGCTCCGCAGTCAAAGGGACTAGCCACCAGGCTTGAGGACCAGAGTTTGATTCCTGAAATCCACATGCTAGAGGAAGAGAACTGACTCCTTTAAGTCACCTTTTGACCTCCACATGTGTGCCATTGGAACTTGTGTATGTGTCCAGGTGCACATGCATGCAGGTGTGCACTGCCCCCCCCCCCAATGATCTTTGTTCATTAGCTACAGAGATACACAGTTTCTTTCCCTGCAATGTCTTGAGTTTGAGAATCAGGTTAATCGTCTGATAGAGTGAGTTTTGATAAATGTGGTCTCCTCTTGATTTTCTGAGTTCCTTTAAACTTTTTATTACTTTATCCTGTAAGGTTGGGCAAAAATACAATTAAGGAATCTGGTCATGGAGCTTTTTGGATGAAATTTTTTAACCACAAATTTGATTCCTTTTACACAAATGGCCATTAAAAGTTTTCTTTCTTCTTGGATGAGCCTTGGCAGTCTGTCTGACAGAGAATATATACATTTCATCAGCATTCATGAAATTATTTCTATAAAGTTACCTGTTTAATGCTTGCACACACTGCAGTGATGTCATGTTTTATTCTTCATACAGTCACATGGTGTCTTTTCTCCTGCTGTTACAGGGACTAGGATTCCATAAACTTTCTAATTTCAATATTTCTGGTCTGGTTTATTTATTTCTCTCTCTCTCTCTCTCTCTTTTTTTTTTTTTTTTTTTTTTTTTTTTTTTTTTTANCCCCTCCCCCCATTCCTCTCCCCCTCCCTCTCTAATCCAAAGAGCATTCATGGTTCCCTGCCCTGTGGAAAGTCCAAGGTCCTCCCCTCTCCGTCCATGTCTAGGAAGGTGAACATCCAAACTGGCTAGGCTCCCACCAAGCCGGAACATGAAGTAGGATCAGAACCCCTTGCCATTGACCTTGTCTTCTAAACAGGAAAGTAGAACCATATATGAAATCAGAGCAAATGAGATAATATTTACAAGACCTGTGTGAGTCTGAAACAGACTATATCTCAGAAAAGTGATGAAACTGTGGCATCAAATTTCATAACAGTCACGGTGTTACTGGCAAGTATTACCTGATGGTCATAAAGAGAGTTTTTTCTAGTATGGCTCCTGGTAAACTAAGCACACTTCCACGGAAATCCCCACAGTCAAGAGTATTTTGGCAGCATATGTTTGTCTTGATTGGTTAAAACAAAATCAAAAAAGAAACTTGATTGTATTAAGAAGATCAAGTAGATCTGGGAATAGTTTAAGGAAACAGAGAGCAGGATAAAAAATAAAACAAAACCAAAACACACATTTTTTTTTATAAATTCTCAAAGAAACAATATCTTAAAAAAAACATTTTAAAAATAAAAATACTGTGGCAAAATTATGTCATTTATGTCATTATAACTTTCCCAAAAAGACTCTAAAACCATGTTACAGGGTTACAGCATATTGTTAATAGAGAAAAGCACTAGCATTTTGAAAACATATTGCAGTTGCTGTTTATTCTCATATCAAGAAACTATAGAACCCTCCTATTGTAGTGATGATTTTCTGAGGTCAGATTGTAGCAGGGTCATTATGAGGTCTAATTCACAATGGATTTGTGGTTATTTGCACAGTCTTCAAGTTTTTAATGAGGAAGTTGATATCTAGCAACAGAATTTCAGATAACCCTTAGTTGTCTGCCCCACTGAGCAGGTCTTCTAGAACAGTCTACTTCTACTCCTCAGCATCTAAGCAGGAAAAGAGAAATTAGCACATTTCAAGACTGAAGATGTCATTTAAATTTATTGAGGTTTCTCTCATAATAACTAAAAGAAGTGGCATGATTTGGTTAACTTCCCCCCAAAGCCATTAGAAAGGCTGGAACTGTCAGCAGATTTCACACATAACTACTTTCAGATGACTTTGAGGAATAATTATGAAGGAAAGTTTTCTTTACAAGAATATCTGAATGCATGATCCTTAACAAACAACATTATGGAGGGCAAGGTTGTCAGAGCTTCCGCATAGTGACACACAGTTTATTGCATAATGATTACCAGGAAGCTGAAATTTACAGTATGGAAAAATTATTAAACCAAGATTTACATATAATTGTACAGGTTACTCATCCCACATGTAGAGCATAAAATTTTTAGGGACATGTTTGTGAATTCCCCTATAGTAACATTAAGATGTGGACCTTTGTATTTTATATTAATACTGAAAATTGAATATCTGTGGTTAACATTTCTGTAGTGAGGTAGACAGAATCACTAACTCTTTGTTGAGTAGTTTTTTCAACTCAATTCTTTCCACACAAAACTCCATGAAAATCAGTTTATTGCTGTAGAAAACACTGTGCTATTAGACTATCAAAACTTTTTAATTTGTAAGATTTAGTTCCTCTTTTGAATTAGAAAACATTTTCTTCTCTGATAAAAGAAATGTTTCAGAAACTTCAATAATGATGAAGAAAATTAATATTAATCAGGTAAATACCATGGTAACATGGTTTTAGTAGCTTTTATTTCTCATAAAGAGATATCATTTTTAATGATTATTTGAATTGTTGCTGAGCACTCGGAAGCAAAACAAGCATATCTCTGTGTCTTTAATGCCAGACTGGACTACAGAGTAAGTTTCAGGACAGCCAAGGCTGCATAAAGAAACTCTCATTCCGAACAAAACCAAAAAAAAAAAAAAAAATCACAAGTAATGAATTGTTTTATCTTTTTAAAAAATAAACTGGTAAGGATATGGAGCCAGGTGAACATTTTCCCATTACTATAGGAGTGAACATTTTTATAGCCACTATGGAAATCTATATAATGATTTCTCAGAAAATAGGAAATCAATCTAACTTAAGGCTCATCTATATCACTCTTAAACATATACTGAAAGGATACTCCATCCTACTAGAGGGAACTTGCTCAACTGTATTCATTGTGGCTTTATTTATAATAGCCAGAAATTTGAAACAACCTAGATTTCCTTCACCTTAAGAATGGATAAAAATATGTGGTACCTATAAAAAATGGACTATTACTCAGCTGTTAAAAAATGATATCATAAATTTTGTGAGCAAATGGATGGAACCAGAGGAAAAAAATCATCCTGAATGAGGCAACCCAGAACCAGAACGACGTATTTAGAAGTTATTCACTAATAAGTGAAAATTAATTGTTAAATATATGATAATCAAGCTACAATCTGCACACCCAGATGTGGTCAGAGGCTGCTTGTTTGTTTCCCAGCCACTCAGACTCCCAAAATGATCACACAATAACTGCATTACTTAAATGACTGCTTGGTCTTTTAGCTCTAACTTCTTATTGGCTAGCTTTTATATCTCATTATAACCCATTTCCATTATTGAATATTTTACCAAAAGTCTTGTGGACTACCAGCAAGGTCCTAGCATGTCTACCTCCAGGGGCAGCTCCATGGCTTCTCCTGTCTCTGCTTCCTTTCTTCCAGCAGTCAATTTAGTTTATGCTGCCTAACTCTTCTCTATCCTGTCATAGGTCCAAAATATATTCTTTATTAACCAATGCTATTCACAGCATAAGGGGGTCTTCCCACATCATCTCCCCATTTCTGTTTAAATGAGAAAGAAGGTTTTAACTGTAACATAGAGAAATTACATACAACAAAACAAGTATCAAGTAAGAATTACAATTATAATATTTATATGTAATTTATCTTCTATCACATCTAAAGAAAACTATAACTATAGCTATATATATTCCTCTCTATATGCTGTGAATACCATTGGTTAAAAAGAAACTGTCTTGGGCCTGCATAAGGAATAGAGGTAGGCAGTGAAAACTAAACAGTTTACTGGGAGAAAGAAGGAGGAGTCAGAGAGAAGCAATATAGCTCCACTGGAGACAGATAGAACTTTACCCAGTATGCCACAGCCAAGTAGCAATGCACAGATTACTAGAAATGGGTTAAATTAAAATGTAAAAGCTAGCCAATAAAAAGGTAGAGCTAATATGCCAAGCAGTGATTTAATTAATACAGTTTTGTATGGTTATTTTGGAGCTGAGTAGCTGGGAACTAACGAGTGACCCTTTCTTACAACAAATTGGTATTCCAATGTGATGGATTAAATCCACATAAAACGAGAGTGAGCTTGGAAAAAAATTCTAGATACACAGAAAAAAAAGAAAGAAAGAAAGAAAGAAAGAAAGAAAGAAAGAAAGAAAGAAAGAAAGAGTTTAGCTGCATTTGTTTCCACAAATGGGCTTTGCTTTCTGGTGGCATGCTATGTCTCCTTTTAGAGAGGTTTTCCTGATTCATCAGTAGCAGAAAAAAAGGCCATGGTTTTGAAATGCTGGCTTTATGGACCATGCTGCCAGAATGAACTGACTCTTCCAGGAGATCTAGAACTTAAATGGGGTGAGCATGTAGCATGTTACAAACTGATTAATGATTAGACATAGAGCCACTGCATACGTAGAACTTAGGGTAGTATGTGTGGCTCAAAAGCAGTGAACTGACCTCCTCCACAATACTAGACTTGGTGGGGTAAGCAAGCAGTACTGTATTTCCCCTAACAATGGCACCACTTAAGTTCATAAAAACGACTTAGCATTTAAGAAGCACTTCTGGTCAGAAAATAATTACAGATACACAATAAATAGTAAATATAAATTCAGATGAAAAAGAACTCTAAATGAGATTCAGTGTGTTTTAAAAAAATGTATGTAGGCTTGGGAGAGAGAGAAAAAATAGTATAGAGACAGACTACAAACAGTCTTAGATTAAAGGAGTAAAGATAATAAAATAAATATTAAAAAGTAATAGAATAAAAATAAACAAGTCCTGTAACATTGTGGGCATCCAATCTTCAGCCTATAGGCCAATAATATCAAAAGACAGTTCCACCTATATTGGCAGTGTGTCAGTCAAACAGCATAGCATCAAGCAGTCCAGGTAAGAGCAGTTTCTTACGCAAATGTCTAGCAAACTCCATAAGGAGCCTCTTCAATGCCCATCTTCCTCTTGAAGTCATTGGTGCAGCCAGGAGCAGATGTGTCTCATTGTCAGGAAAAGTCTTAAGTTATTAAATGTTTTTAAATACCATATTCTGTTTTTCTTGTAAAGATTTGAAGAATACCTATCTAACTGAAACATATCTCTATATATCTATAAATCCTAACTAACATGACTACAAGTGTTGTAAGGAGAGGGCCCACTTGTTCTTCCTGGCCTCCTGGCTATCTTAGCCCTGAAATAACTACACAGAAGCTGTGTTAATTAAAAAAAAAAAAAAAACTGCTTGGACCATTAGCTCTAGATTCTTATTGGCTAACTCTTACATTAATTTAACCCATTTCTATTAATCTGTGTATATCACCATGTGACAGTGGCTTACCAGCAAGATTCTAAACAGTATCTATCTCAGGCAGAGGATCCATGCTCTCTGCTTTCTTTCTCTCAGAATTTAGTTCTGTCTTCTCTGCCTACCTAAGTTCTGCCCTATCAAGGGCCTAAAGCAGTTTCTTTATTAACTAATAAAAGCAACATAAAACAGAAGGACCTCCTACACTATACAAGCTTGATTATTATAGATGATTATCTATTAACCTATATTTTTCAATTATACATTATGTTTTAAATGAGCTAAACAAACATAATACCTTCACCAAATCAGAAACACATATACAACAATATAACAAAATTAACCTTAAATTTGTATTAATCAACCAAGATCCATACCAATACAATTTATTTATATCTATATCATACTCACTTTAAATGTAAACATTTGTAAACAATACTTTGGATTTGGGGCATAGTTCTCTGCAAACTGCTTCCTGTTGTTAATTGGATAAAGTAATTTTTTGAGGGGTGTACAAGGCAACCTTTCAGGTGGTCTTGATCTATCAAACCACATTAATTAGGAAGGATTCCACAGGTTCTCATCTTCTTTGGAAACAAAACAGAACCACTTTTCCAAGCAACATATCTTTAGACCCAAAATTTGATATTAATATGCCTTTATGTTGGTTTATCTTAGCAGCCCATACAATGAAATATTTCTTGTTTTGTAGCTCTTTAATGGTCAAAATTTCATATATATGCATATATAAAGAGAGTTTAATGTAAAAACATGTATGTATATATGTTTTACATTACTTTCTGAAGAAACTTTTCCCTTTTTATTTCTACCATTCATTTTTTACTGCATCAAATATTTATAGGAAAATCATAGGATGGAATATGAACAGTTTGAAGGAATCTTCATTGTCAAAGTAATTTTTCCATCAATCTTTTGTTTGTGCCGTATCAGCAAATAATTTTCTCCCTTTTGATGCCAAGATAAGCTTTTCATGAATATTTGCATGTGAAAAAACATGAAAACAGAATAGATCATCATGACAGAATGACCTAGCATTACTGATTTGTACTCTCTGTAAATAGTTCTATCAAATACTAGATGGTCTGGAAAGATAAGATAATGCTAATTAGCATCAAGATATTACATGAGAATGAGTAATACAAGCAAGGTTGTACTGCAGAATTTTAGCTGTATGAAACAGTTTAATTTCAAAATAAGTTTACATTTCATTCCTAAGAAAATATTGCAGGTTACACGTTTTCATTGGAACTATAGCATTGATTATTTTCCTAAATACTAGTCCAAAGTATTTTGGATTATCTGTTGTTGAGAAAAACACCACTTATCAGGTTTGGGTTCCCTAAATTTTGCATGTCCCTAAGAAAGGGTTTCTTGAAAAATCTTCCAAAGGATGCTCAATTGTGCCACAAGGACATGTGCTCAACTATGTTCATAGCAGCATTGTTTGTCATAGCCAGAACTTGGAAAAAACCTAAATGCTCTTCAACCAAATAATGTATAAGGAAAATGTGGTACATTTACACAATGGAGTACTACATAGCAGAAAAAATAACGCCCATCTTGAATTTGCAGGCAAATGAATGGAGCTAAAAAACATTATTTTGAATGAGGTAACCCAGACCCAGAAAGACAGTTTGAACAGTGTGAAGGAATCTTCATTGTCAAAGTAATTTTCCCATCAATCCTTTGTTTGTGCTGTATCAGCAAATAATTTAATCCCTTTTGATGCCAAGATCACATGTACTAACTCATAAGTAGTTTTTAAACATAAAGCAAAGAAAACCACCCCACAAATCACAATCCCAGAGAACCTAGACAGCAATGAAGACTCTAAGAGAGACATACATAGATCTAATATAAATGGGTAGTAGAAAAAGACAAGACCAATTGAGTAAATTGGGAGCATGGGGACCTTGGGAGAGTGTTCAAGGGGAGGGGAGAGGCAGGGAGGGAAGGCAGAGGAAAATGTAGAGCTAAACAAAAAAATCAATTAAAATGTAATTTCTTTCAAAAAGGAGTTTCTTTTTTCATGGAGAATATAACTTCAAAATCTATGAATATTAATAAATATTATGAACTTAAACAAATACTTTATACTAACAATAATTATGAAAGGGTCCGTCGGCTTTATTAGGTGGTTTTGCTAGCAATATGCTCTCTGGTAGAACCCTGAGTCATGGGTAACCCTGGGAGATGCTTGAGGCGGATTATGGGTGACATGGGAAGTCTATCATGTTTATACAATTGAAACACCGTCAAATACCCATGACTATGAAGATGTGTCTGAGTTTTCCAACTCAGACATTTTTCTTCATGCTGCCATTCATCAATGCCAGATAATTGCTATCTATATTATCCTATCCATAGAAGACAGCTGGAAGCAAGGGCCTGGTCTCTTGTGGAATTCAGCCTATGTGCCTTTTACAGATTATAAGAATGAATGTTTTGACATCTGTAATTCTTTCTAGCAAATACATGAAATCTTTTGGGAGTTCAAAACCATAGTTCTCTCTCCCTTTTTTAACTTCCCTTCTAAACCAAACCCCTCTTTTAATCTTTCCTACCACTGAGGAGTATAAAACATTTGACCATGTGACCATGTCATATTTTTAAATATGTAATCAATACTTCCAAAGCTAACACGCATTTGGTAAATGCTGTACATTAAAGAGCACAAGGAGTAGTACTGAAAGAGGACCACAGAGGCAGCTGCAGAGTATGCCTCCTGTGCAGCGAACGTAAGATGTTAGCAATCATCATCTGTAAGACAGATGCACATACCATTCCGCTGATGAGGAAATCCCTTGCTTTCCTTCACTGATAGCTATTTAAGCTTTTTCCCATGTATGGTACATACTTGCGATTTTGAGTCATGATGTTTTCTGATATAATGCACCTTATATCACATTTTTAACCTGATTTTTATTGGTTCCTTTAGTAGTGACTGCATAAAATTGCACAGCAGATTTTCAAAAACTTTTCTATTAAATCAGTTGTGGATAATTATTTTCAAGGTAAACTATTGGAACTAAAGAGGTCATTATTAACATTTGCCTAGCATGTAAAAATATCTTTCATGTAATTTTACCTGAACATATGGGCTACACCTTTGATAAGTTATTCAGATGAAAGTAAAGCTCAGTTCTTTGATCTGGATGATTTTAAACTGTTTGAAATCAAATGAACACATGTAGCTCCAAAAATTACAAAATTAATGTAACACAATTTATTCTATTAAGAAGTAATATATCAAAACCTATAACTAAAAGTACAAACTATACTTTCATCTAAGTTGTGCCAAGTTTTCCACAGTTTAAGATGAAATGTTAGCAGCTGAGTTCTATGATTACATATATTAATAATTTATTTTATGTAAGCTTGGCCAGGCTACAGCCCTTTAGATATTTGATCAAACACCCTTGTGTGTTTTCAGTAAGGCAGATGTGATTTGTGTCCAAGTGTCAGACTTTGAGGTCAAAACATTGGCATACATGATGAGAATAAACCTCATCTAAACAGCATGGAATAAACAAACCACCAACTTCCCCAAGCAGATGGGCGTTCTGTAGTAGATAATGGTTTTCAACCTTCCTAATTCTGTCAGTTATTAACACAGCTCCTTGTGTTGTGTTGACTGAGGACTATTTTTGCAGCTACTTCATAACCGTAATTTTGCTGCTGTTCTAAATCATAATGTAAATGCATCCATGTTTTGTGATTGTCTAGGCAACCCCTATGAGAGGGCCATTTGACAGAGGTTGCGACCCATAGGCTGAGAACCACTGCTTTAAACTGAATCTGCAACCTAGTTTTTTCCCTTGATATTCACAATGGCTGATGATAGAGTTTAGCCTTGACTCTTTTCATAATGACATAGATCAATTACTGTAGTGAAGAGGCGAGTGGGCCTGCTTTTTGTCCCACCTGGCTCCCACACGGCTAGTTTAGCTCCAGAATAATTACACGTAAACTGTATTCATTTAAACATTGCCTGGCCCATTATATCTAGCCTCTTCTTGGCTAACTCTCATATCTTGCTTTAACCCATATCTAATAATCTGTGTATCACCATGGGGTTGTGGCTTACTGGGAAGATTGTAACCTACATCTATCTTGGGCCAGAGCTTCATGGCAGTTGCCTGTCTCTGCTTTCTTCCTCCCAGCATTCTGTTCTGTCTTCTCCACCTACCTATGTTCTGACCTATCAGGTCAAGCAGTTTTCTTTATTAATTAACCAATGAAAGCAACAGATAGGTAGAAGACCCACCTACATCAAATTACTTAAAATAATATGTCCTTGAATGTAACTAAAATATTTATTTCATATTTAATTATATATTTTATATTATGTTTGAACAAATAAAAAGTATTCCTTCTGCTTAACCAATATTTATGGTTAAGAGTCATCTGAGAGGTCAAGCTTCAAATGAGGAATTGCCAAGGTCAGATTGGTTTGCGGTCTTGTCTGTGAAGGTTGTCCTGACTGTTAATTAATGGAGGAGGGACATTCCAGAGCAACAGGCACCATGCTTCAGAAAGATGGACCTGAGCTCTGTAAAAAGGGAATAGTGGCTTATGGCTATTAAGGGAGTAAGCCAGAGAACAAGACAAGAAATGGCTTCCTATATTATTTTTGCTTTACGCTACTCCCTCGATTCCTGCCCTGATCTCTCTCAATGATGGATATTAACATGAAAGTATAGGCCAAATTATCCTTTTCTTCTCAAGTTGTTTTTCCCTATTTTTATTTAAAATATAACTAAATAATTTTCTCTTTCCCTCTTCTTCCTCTAACCCCTTTAATGTCCCCTGACTCCATCCACTCCCAATTAACAATAAGGAAAACATTCCTGGTACTGGAAACCTAGTCAACTACTTAGAGATGGTGAGGTCATGGTGCCTAACTAACATCGCTTACTAATCCTAACTGCATGCTAAGTATTTTCCTTTATACCCAATTACCTTTGATCAGCTTTTTATCACAGCAGCCGAATGAAACTAGAGAAGTATTGATTCTACTTCTCTAAAAAAATTAAAACCACCTTTTTTACTGTTCTATTTATATATTTTCCCTACTCTGCCAGGACTTGGATGGCATTGATTTGAATTCTAATGACTTAACTGTCTTTCAGAATCTAACTTGAAAGTTAATGTTTGCTAAATCAAAATAGCTTTTATTAGTTTATTTTTTATAAAAAAAATCCACAAATACTCTGATGTGAAGCAATGAATTATTTTTTCTTATATTTCTAGTGTCTAGAAGATTGATATTTGTCTAACTGGACTCCAGTCAAGATTTTAATAAATTCTGTTCTTACATATCCAGTGAAGGATTCTTTTCATTTCTTCTGAAGCTAGAGCCCTCTAGCACTTCTAGGGTTCAATCAATATCTCCATTCTCTGTCTTTATCTTTACAGTGTATTTTTCTTTATGTTACTTTCTTAACAGGGGAGGGGGAGGGAAAGGGGAGGCGGAGGTGGGGAAGAGACAGAAATCTTTAATTAATAAAAAAAATTGTAACATATTTTAAAAAGTATTATCTCCAATTTCGGTATTTTTTATGTTTTAACATTTAGATTA
>NW_026068057.1:4425493-4473791 GCF_014885135.2 Alexandromys fortis
GATTGGGGGGAGGGGGAGGGAAATGGGAGGCTGGGAGGAGGCGGAAACTTTTTTTTCTTATTCTCAATAAAAAAAAAAAGAAAAAAAAATTAAATTGTATATACCAGTGTGAATACAGTCAGTCCTCATACCCTCTCTCATTCCCCTTTCCCACTTTTGTCAAAAAAGAAGAGATTTTATAAGCTAAAGCCCCTCCTAGTTTGATGTTTGCAAAATATTCTTGTGGAACTGACAGCAGAATCCCATTGCTGAAGACAATACTTACATTTTGATCATAGAAAAGTTGAAATGATGACTACCTTGAAGCATACTCTAGAGGATAGTGATCCTGTTCCCAGAAAGTACTCTGGATGATACCCAAGGATAAACAGAAATACCAAACCAGCTACAATCTCTTTGATCTATGATGGTATCGGACTTGTAAGATATTCTAATGCAATGATGGCACATAGCATGTAGTAATCAACCAATATCTAATTTGACTGCAGGCACATTCCATGAAATGAAACCCAATTACCTCAGAGAAGCTAGTCCATGGACCTAGGCCGTATGTTCAAAGCAGCATTGCTAGTCATAGCCAGAAACAATAATATTCTTCTGCTAAAGAAACAGCAAAAAATGACTTCTAATGACATTTTGATATATTCATAGACCAATGACTTTCTCAACCATTATCAGAAAGGTTTTATTCTTCAGATAGAAACAGATACAGAGATCTGCAGTCAGACAATGTGCTGGGAATGAGAGACTTCATGATGTCTCTATGAAATCCCTGCTCTCTGGGCTCAGGGATCCTTGTGGAGGAGGAGACAAACAAGGGCTTCAAATGTAGAAGTACCAACACACATATGAATTCCGAGAAACTGAGGCACCATGCAGAAGTCTGATATGAGTTTGCATGAGATGGAGTCCTAGAGCTGAAATGAAAAATGCCCCCAACTCTAAGCCAGATACTATTTCCAAGCGATAATCACTTGAAAATGAAAATTTAGTTTTCTTAAAGGGAGTGTAACAGGGAAAACAAATTACTCTTAAGGTTATATTCCATATCCAATGAAAGTTAGAAACTAAAATAAAGGAGAAATAGAAAATGCAAATTATTATTAAATATATATCTTTACTGTTTTTGGAAGAAGGCTTGGTAAGTAAAATGTTTGCTGTACAATTGTAAGCACAGGAACCCTGGTATCCAAACTATTACTGATAAGTGGTGATTTGTGGCTAGGTCAGTGGAGATAGGAGCAGAGGATGCTTGAAGCATGTCTGATATTTGTACTAGCCAAATCAGGAGTGTTGGATTCAAGTAATAAACCTTGCCTCAATATAATCATGATGTGTGATTAAGAAAGGCACCTGATATCAAATTCTATTTTCAGACAAATGTGCATAAATTCACACGCACACCCCCAAACACGTGAGAATGTTCATATACACACTGGCCTATCTTATCTACATGCAAATGTAAATATACAAATAGATACAATAAGCTAAAACATTATATTTCTAATCACGTATTGGTAAATCTTAAAGTGGCCTTACATTTTTTACATGTTTTAAGGTACAGGAGTTATTCCACAAAATTTCATTTTACTGAAATGGTAGACTGTGAGCTCAGGTTTTTAACTAAACATGTAAATATTGAAGTGGTGGTTAATAAGGGATCCTTGTTACTTTGAAATGGACGTGTTCTATAAAGTGAGTTCAGGCCAGCAAGTGATACATAGTGAGACATTGTAAAACAAAAGTAAAAGAATAAGAATATATAACTATTATCTTTTTGATCAGAAATAGTGTTTATATGAATTGTTGTTTGAAAAATAATTGCATCAAGGAAAAAATATTCATATAAGTTTTTGGATGTTCAACCTTTGAAAGATTTTTTCCCTTTTTTTTTTTCTATTTCAGGTACCTTAATTTTGTGTCCTATTACTATATAGTTTCCTCAATCACATTCATTCAACTTTCAATAATTCTATAATGCTTCAATCAGATGACATATAAAGATTTTTCAATAGAATGAATTGGAAAATGTTAAAATTGGCAAGACATCAGAAGAACTAATTAGTGTGTTTGAAAATAAGGTATAAATTGTAAATTTGTTTGAAAACTGGTGCTTTGTACTGAGAAGATGAAAAAAAAAGCACAAGGCTTTTTTTTTGTAACTGAGGTTTCAAGGTAATAGCATCAAAGATAAGCATGTACATATATTAGTTGTTTCCATCACTAATGAGAGAGAATGGTGATAAGTCGTTGGGAATTGTGACCTCTAATCAACACACTCTGTCTTTGGTACATATCAAACTGAAATATTTTATGCATATAACAAAGGATAGATATAGATGTAAATGTAGGTATAGAAAAGGAGATGGAGATGGATATAAGGGTATATCCTTAGATATAGAGAAAGAAACGAAGATATATTCTTGGCCATACCAGGTTTTATAAATAAAAATGTGGAAAACATTTAATAATACAGAAGAATCAAAATATATTAATTCACATGGAAGAATGCAATACATTCATGGAAACAAATGAGCTATATAAATACAATATAAATGAAATAGTTGCCATACTGCTTACTGCTATTATTTATGGACATTATAACTGGTTAGGGCTATTCTTTGCTTCCCTAATGTGGAAGATTGCATGGTCCCTTTGATAACATGGAAGTTAGTTCTAGATGAAAAAGTTTCTAATTAGACTTAAGGCCCACTAAATAAATCAGGTCTGGTATTGGAAACTTGGTCAACTACCTGAGGCTAGTGAGGTCATGAATCTTGGAGAAAAATTGCAACACCAATTTACTAAACCATCATCATCTCCACTTGCAATCTTTATCCTTCTGTCCACATTTAAAAGTAGCTCTTACACCCCTCATCAAAGATAAGTTTTTTGAATCAGATGTAAATCATTATAGAAAAACATAACCTATTAAAACATAAAAAAACAAGTGATCAGGGAGTGAATAGTCCTAAATAATGCATCTACAATACAAGTCATACACCTAAGGCTCAAGGAGCATTTAGGTAGAGAGTAGGAAACAAAGGGCCAAGAAATGTGCTGTGAGTTTGTGCCTCCCACACATGTAAGAGAAGCGACACTTGTGAATTCTCAGCAACATGTCTGCTTAAGCAAGACCTGAACAAAGAACTTTAGGGAACCAAAGGATGCTGAAAGCAGGAGAAATAGTACCAAGAAAGGGGGCATGTGTGTGGGCATGTTTATAGACATATATATGTATATATCAATATATAGATAATACTACATAGCTCTGAATAGTTAGTTTAGAACTCACAGAGAGCTGCATGCATGGTTATACATCTGGAATGATGGGAATAAAAAATTAAGCAACTATGCCAGACTCACAAAGCTGAATTCATAGTTAAGTATAGATATATGACTAACTAACTCTAAAATCTTAAATCAAAATGCTATTAAATTTAATAAGAAAAGAATTTTACCAGATTAAAAGCAACTGGAAAATTTAAGTGTTGGTAATAGGTTATCTTAATTTCAATGAGGTTCTGAGTCTCCATATTATAAAATATAAAGGTATACAATTATTTTGTGTGCTTTCCATATGTATGCTATGTTTTACAACAAAATGATTTAGAATAAACCTTTACTTGCACTTAAAATTCATCTATTGGAGTATATTTGCTAGTTCACAGTTTTTATTACTATCCATGACTTGGGAGAGATACTACCATGCGATATAGACATTCAGCATCTGACCTAGTCAGTGTTCGATTGCTGTGAAGAGAATTCATGACCATGCAACTTCTAAAATAAAAAGTATTTAATTGGAGTCTTTCTTATATTTATCGGGATTTTGTCCATTATTCTCATAGCAGGGAAAATAGAGTCACATAGGTAACCATGATACTTCAGAGTTCTACATATGGACCCAAAGTCAGCAGGAAGAAAGAAATGCTGAGAGTTCTATATCCAGATCCATAGGAAGCAGTAGGATGTGGAGGTAGAGGAGAGGGAGGATTCTGGTCTTGCCATGGGCTTCTGAAACATCAAACCAAACCCCTACTGAAAAACATACTCTAGAAAAGGCACACATCCTAATCCTTTCTGGTGTGGGAAGTCCTTCTGTGTATGTGTTGCTTTTATTGGTTAATGAATAAAGAAGCTGGCTTGGCCTGTAATAGGGCAAAGTAGAGCTAGGTGGGAAAATTAAACTGAATGCTGGGAGAAAGAAGGTGGAGTCAGTGAGACCCCATGTAGCTGCCAGAGGGGAAAGATGCAAGCTACCAGCTGGAACATTGCCATTAGGTGATGAGCCTTGCGGTAAGATATAAAATAATAGAAAGGGGTTAACCAAAGATACAAGAGCTAGCAGCAATACACTTAAGTGATTAATCAATCAGTGATTTAAATAATATAGTTTCTGTGTAATTATTTTGGGAGTCTGGACTCCCAGGAAACAAACAAGCAGCCTCCTATAACACCTTTCAAATAGCACCACACCCTGGTTACTAAGCAGCCAAATTTATGTGCTTATTCATATGAGTCATTCTTATTCAAAGCCCCATATTCCACCCCTTGTCCTCATAGATTAGTAATCATATCATAGCACAAAAATGCATCGAGTCCAACTTCAAAAGTTCCCATATTCTATAATAGTTTCAACACTATTTAAATGTTCTAAGTTCAAATCTTTTCTGAGAGTCAAGGCAACCTCTTAAATGCACTCCCTGCAAAACTAAAATTGAAAAATAGATCACATGACAGTCATCCATTCATATTTTAACTCCTCAAAAATTTATCTGTTGAACATGTCATATATGTTTGCAATGTATTTTGATTGCATGTATGATTCCCAATATCCAGCTGACCACAGGACACACTAACTGTGTCCCTCAATCCTAAATTCATATACTTCTTTTATATTTTTTAGTTGATTTGAACCACTGTGTCCAATTAATGTTGTCTGCATATGTGGGTGTGAGACCACTCACTGGAGCACAGAGAACCTGCCAGTGGTCATACACCTAAAGAACAGTGACACTTTCTCTCACAGAAGATATAAACTACCAATATATCCTGAGCTAGGAGTGAGGACTCAGGAGCCCTTTACTCTCAAAGCAGGAATGTTTAATGGGCTTGATCTTCTGAAGTGGTTATCTTGTATAGATATCATTTGTGTAGATAATCACTACTTCTGTGAGACCTTGGGTGTAACAGTAATGTCATATTTATTCTTTTTAAAATATATATTTTTAAAATATATATTTCCTATGGAACAGGCACTACTCTAGACACAAAGAAAATAAATAAAATATTATTCATATTTATCTGGGACATGAAAGTCTCACATATTAAGAAATTTAATATTGTCATTTGAAACCAAATATTTAAGACTAGATGACTATAGAGATATGGTAATATTCTTAATTCTAGAACATCAATTGTATTTACTTTTGTCAGGTCAAATTTCCTGACTTTGAAGTAACCAGTTTTAATTCAGTTCTGGAAGAAGAAGGTGGAAAAATTCAATTGTGGAATTTAAGCATAAATAACCAATGGGTGTAAAGATACGTGAAACATTCTGATGAGAAGTAAAGTGTGAGACTTAAAGTTGACTGAAACACAAAAGGGAAGTGCTGAAGTTTTTCTCACGACTTATGGGAAATGAGACTTTTCAGAAAATTGCTTAATATCGTGATGATTGCTCTTCACATAAAATATTTTAGTTCGCTGAACAAAGTATATAAGAATTCAGAATGAGGAATCTATTTTTAAAAATATAGAATTGTGTAATTGGTATCATTAAGAAAACTACCAGATGATCAAGAGAAACCATTTGACGTAGAGCTAATTATGAATGACTATACGGGTAAAATGTTAAATACATTCAGATATGAAAATGAAATTTCAAGCCTCATTAAAATCACTTATATCCTGTAAGGAAAAAGTCACATTTCTACTACCATTTTTTACCTCTATGTTTCTTTGTATTCCAATTATGTTATCAGAGAGGATCCTCATTGAAGCTAAGATCCTGCTGAACACATGACATACATATCCATTGACGCATGAAACAAGGCATGTGAAATATATTCAAATTATGCCGCTTATTTCACAGTAAATAAGCTCATTTACACACCTTTAATTTATATTTCTTTTTGTTTCTGGGTTTCTTATTCATGTACAGAGGTCTAGTATAATAAAAAAGCAACAATAATAAAAATCTACTGATTGAGATCAATAACTGAATTAGTGGATGATACAGGATATGTAGTAGCAGAACCAGGAGGTAGAAACTAGGAAGGAAGCTATGGTCAATTAAAGATCTATCACCAAAGATGAGTAAGAATCAAGACTCATAACCCAGGCATAAGCAAGAATATCTAGCAACTAAGCAACTTAGTCTAGATCATTTTTACAGTGAATTTCTTCAGGATTGATGTTAATTTTAAAAGTTCTGGAGTATATTTGTATCTCTGGTGATTTATATATTCCTACATTTTTCTAAGTGCCTAGAGCACCTGAGGTTCCATAAGCTTCATCAGTGTTTCCATAGTGATATTACTTTTCCTGTAATAATTCCCTTAGCTGTATTTGTTCATAGAATATAAAAAATGGTGAATATTTCAGATATATTAGAGTATGATTTGAAATAAAAAAAATTCCTGTGTCTTTCAATTCAATGCATATATCCATAATCCAATCACACATGTTTGAGCACCTTGATGTATCAAAATATTTCAGATTTTACCAAAAACAGAAAAATATATTATTTGGCGCTGAGTAGAAGAAAAAAAAATAGTATCGATGAGAAGTTCATCTTTTATTCTTGGGAAAATATTGAAAGATGTATAACCAAAAAAAAAAAACAAATTCATAAAGAAACTAAAAGCATGTTTTAAATCAAGACTACCTTGATGAGAATTATCGTAAATACACAATCAAAGGAGCCTACCAATATAATGTGACATGGTAATAAAAGGTCCAGATTCAGGACTGAGGGCTGCGGAGGGAACCCATAACCTTTCAGGAATACTGACAAACATCCCCGGTGTCATGTAAAATACATGCTTAAAGAGAATTTGTTCTGTCAAAGTTCATCTCATGATCCTTTTCATCTTTGTTGTAGTTGTTGATCTTAAGTGATTTAGTGATGATAAGGCATAAGAGAAGTAAGAAAAGCAAAGATACTGTGATCTAAAATTGTCAGGATTTTCGGTAAGTTCCTGCTGTAATATTCTTGGTAGTGTTAATTTGCATGGATTCAAAATGTTGACGAGGCTCTCCGTACACAGGTTTTCATTTCCTCTCGTTTACTCTAATGAGTATCTAGGGTATCTTTGGGTTATTAGTTTCCCTGGCTATTAAAGACTTGATGACTTCTTTTCTGTTTATTTTATTTTCTTCTTCAGTCCTCCTGGAATACAGTCTTCAAGTAATTTCCCATTCACAAGATGCTTCTTCCCACTGGATTTGATTATATTTAGGGTGGTAGAAATGTGATTGGCAAATTATGTCTTACCTGATTCTTTAAGTACCTTTATGGGTTTTTACGTTCTTATTTATTTCTCCACAAAGAGGTGTCAATTGCAGAATCTCAGACACTTAAGCTTAAAGTAATTTTCTGAATTCGTTTATGGGTATATAGTTAATGTTGCCATTCTGATAGCTTAAAATAAGTTCCATATTATTTCTAGCCCCTTATTTTTCATTAAAATAATCTATTTGAATTTCTCATATCCTAAATTCCCATTTTGTAGTTTTCTTTTCAGCTTTCAATTATTCCTCTTCTTTAGTCAAATTACACATTACTTGGGATAATATTTTCATTTTAAGAAATCATTTCTAAGCCGGGCGATGGTGGCTCATGCCTTTAATCCCAGCACTCGGGAGGCAGAGGCTGGCGGATCTCTGTGAGTTCGAGACCAGCCTTGTCTACAAAGCTAGTTCCAGGACAGGCTCCAAAGCCACAGAGAAACCCTGTCTCAAAAAACAAAAAACAAAAAAAAAAATCATTTCTACATATAGTACTTTCCTTTATCATAATAATTATCTATTCCTATGAGTGAAGGGGCACATAGTAATAACAGCTTTAAATAGAAATCTTTTTATCTTAGGTTACATTAAAATTATTATATTTCTAAATGAAATTCTCCACCTTCAAACAATGTGTATCTCTCCTTTAAATAATAAACTTTATTTTATTGCTAAAATCAATTCTTTAAATCAAATATTTAATACATCATTTGCTCCTTAGAAAAATATAACAGGTGAAATATTAATGAACTGTTTTTACACTGAGGATAGTAGTATTTAGATAAACTATTATCTAATTACTATACTCTTACTCATGTAATCAATATGTTTTAGATATATGTATGCATTTAATGACACTGGAAGGGTGGCATTTCATACATGGTGAGAAAGTGTCAGTTCTTTTAAAAAAAATATGGTTCCTGGGAAGGATATTATGTTTAAGCCATGTGTTTTTGGGCAACTTAAATTTGACTCCTTAGGCTTATATAATAAATAAAAAGATAGTGCAGGATGTAAGATGATTGAAGAGTTAGCAAAAAAAATATGAATATGATTAAATTCATTGATGAATGTCTCAAAGAACTAGAAAATCATTTTAAAAAGAAAGAAAGTAAAAATAGCACAGCAAAATTCCATTGACCATCATTTATTGTGGAAATTATAGCATGCAATTTCTTTTTCTTATTTATTTATTTATTTAATTTCTTTTTTTAGCATACACTTTCTAAGTAGGCCTTTTTTTTTTTTTTTCTTTCCATTTCCTTTCTTGGATAGATCACAAGAGTCAGAATTACACTGTTCAATTCCAAACAAGCCAAGCTATTTCCCATCTTTTCATGTCTTTCTTTTAGAATAATGCCAGTCATTTGGGGTTTTCTATCTCAAAAAACTAAGTTTTAAATGCATATTCATTTATGGACTTGTTCCACAGTACATATAAGAATTTTGAGATGTTGGATTTTAAGCCAGACTAGAGATCATACCTAAATATAATCTGAACAAATATTTAAGTGAAGATAGGGATGTACCTAACACAGGATAAGCAAAATTGAATTTATAATGCTTTTACTCTAAATTCAAATCTAGAAAGCATGTATGTTTTTTACATAAGAATTATTCTTCAAAATTATATACATATTATATATATATATATTTGTATAAAACAGTTAAAATAAGTATCAATCCTTGGATAAAGATAATAATATTTTAGTTGTTTTAGCATTGAACACATTATTACTATCCTATCCAGCATATGCTTGTTATAATTTGACACTATTTAGCATCTTTAGAACATGCAAATTAGACTGCTAGAAAGTAATGACAGTGTTTCTCTACTTCTAGACAAGTTCAGAAACACTTAGAATTATTTTAACCTTCATCAAACTGCAGAAATAAGGAATATATTTTTATTGTAACTTAAAAACAGGCTTTAAGAAGATGAGAAAATTGCATTAATCATATTCACTGAATTTTAAAGAAATCTGGCAAGTTATGTAATTTTATTTTACATAAGGCATATGCCCCTTTCCTAACTAGCCTGTCTTTTCCCTGAAGCAGTAACAACACAACTTCAATTGAATATCATTTCTCAACTCGCTGATTAATATTTTGCTACTATCTGATGTTTTTTTATATCTTATGAGTTTATGAGCTCTCTGTTTATAATCTTTCTACTTAAAAATAAATTGAACCATGCCACATTTTAACGTTAACCACATTTTAAGTCATGTATGGTTGAAATTAAAGCTGAAGCAGAATATACAAAACCTGCTCAATGTGACTTTTAGTTTATGAAAATCTAATGAACCCTTTCTTGAATACAGATGCACAGTGTATGTATACAAGAAAATAATATAAAGTTATTTATATAAAAACAAGCCATAGCAATTTTTTGAATAAAATGCCATAGTCATATCAATATTGAAGATCACCAAATGCTCTTTTCTGATGAGCCATCCCTCAAGTCCCATTGTTTTATTTTTGGTTATTTGTGTGCATGTCTGTCTGTAAGTGCAGGGCTTGTACATATGAGATCAGTTGTCTAAAGACCCGAAGAAAAAAGTTGGATTCTTTGGAACTGAATAAAGGATGTGGTCAATTAGTGTACTTGGGTATTGGAGCCTGAACTCTCAGAACCTCTACCAGAGCAGAACATTGTCGTAACCACTGAACAATCTCTCCAGTTCCATGTACTAGCTTATTTTTCATTGCCTAAAAAAGCACATGCTTTTTCTAGTCTGGTTGTTACTTTTTATATATGGTTAAATTGATTGCTCTGTTAGCATTAATGAGCTAAATAAGGGGACAAAACAAGGCAGAGAGTATGTGCTGAGTAGTAGGACGTTTGGCAGGTAAAATTGATTTCACTTCTTATTCTCTCTACTCATATCCCATTTGGATACACCTAACTGGTCAAGATGTTCTAAAATGAGTCTTCCAGCATACAACTAAAAGGAAATAATCTTGGTGAATATCTAGCACCTATCACCATAAGAAAATTAGCATTAAAAAGTAATCATAATCTGAGCATCTGTAAAGCCAGTCATTGTAAATTAATAGCAAGTGACAACAATATAGCTGATAATATTATTTTTGCATTTGGCAACTTGCAAAATACTGTGAAGTACTATTCAGAAGACTGACTCAGAGCTGCACCAATTTCTACTGGTGTGTTGAAATTAGAAGCGGCGGGGCCTGCGTCCCCAGCATCCCGCCGCCCGCATGGCTAGGTTATGCCCGAAATAATTACACGGAAACTGTATTTTTTCAAACACTGTCTGGCCCGGCTAGGTCCAATTTCTTATTGGCTAGCTCTTACATATTGTTCTAACCCATTTCTAATATTCTATGTAGCCCATGAGCTGGCTTACCAGGGAGGATCTTAACCTGCGTCTGTCTGGAGCGGGAGCATCATGGCGACTCTTCCTCTAACCCTCTTTCTCCCAGAATTCTCTTCTGTATACTCCGCCTACCTAATTTTCTATCCAATAAAATGGGCCAAGGCAGTTTCTTTATTAATAAGAAACTATTCCCACATCACTGGTGCAAAATTATACAATGTAAAACATATCAGAACAAAATTAGCTCAGTGAACATTATTTTCAAAATTATTTTGGCTCCTTAATATAGCTTTCTAATATTCTGTGTTCTGATTTGGTGTCACGAATTATACAATACTGGGCTGAATTATAAAGGCATAATTTCCAGTCTGTTAGATAAAAATGAACATTTGTGTAATGACAACAATCCATTAGCATATTTCTATTTTTAATTAACCAGTATTGCTACTTTAGCTCAAAGAACTGTGACCAATTAAGCTGATTATACAGAAGGTCCTCAAGTCTTCATTTAGAAATCAAAATGAAATCTGAAGAGTTTCTCTTAACTTCGGGTTGCAACCTCAGGCGGTTTAAGGCAACATGAAAGAAAAAAGACTGGCAACCAACGAAGAGGCAACTGCTAGTTTTCAATAATAAAAAAATTAGCTTTGATATGATGACAAGTTGGGGAGGAAGAGTGTACTTTTAGAAATATGAATCGCAATGTTTTATTGTTGGATTCTGTACTGGAGGTGTTCTGAGACCCACCAAAAGTTTGATTCTCCCAGTCTTCTATCAGTTTCAATAATATTAATAAGTGTAGGCTTTATCTATTGTAATTGAGGAGACACAACAGTGATAATATGTCTCCATGCAATCTAATAAACATATGAAGTCCTGTCTACATCCCACTCAAAATTTCTAACAACTTTTGCAGATATGATCATTGATTTTACTGGGAAAATTTTTCCTTGACCCCAAAGAAAAGATATACTTTATATGCAATTTGATGCCATGTTTTTTCCCCATATTATACATGGATGATTAAGAAAACAGAGGCAACCAAAAGAATTAAAATGTAAATGTGTGCAAATTCTTATTCCTCAGACTTATAAGATGTGTGATTAATAAATATTTGATGATGCCTTCATTGATCTGTAAACAACATGAGTCCTGCCCAAGCCTCTGCTCTCAAAGCTTATATGTTCTTGAAGGGAGTTAGCAGAAAGTACACAATGCTCAGAATCATAAAATGTTTCAAACCAAAATAGGAACAACATCACCATCCATTTAAACAGGTGTATTATATGAGGAGAACAGATAGTTACAAGTTAAAAGTCGGCATTAGTTTTACTTGTCTAGAATGAGAAGAATGGCAGGGCTTACTTTTGCCTCAGTGATAGGATGTTAGTAACTATCTGTTCTCATGTTGTTTACTACAACAATGATACCTAAATATTCCAGGAATGTTGAAAACAAGAAGATACACACACAACCATCTGACGCATTACAACAGTGAAATGGAATCATTGAAAATAGGGAAATGTGAATTTATCGGCTTTGAGATCCCATCCTACCCTCTTCAGAATAGCCATCATCAAGGAAACAAATGATTACAAATGCTACAAAAAGCAATTGTACATAAATGAAGCAGAATGCAAAAAAGATACAAGTTATGCGACTACAATTATATATGACATTTTTAGAAGTATTCATTCATTCATTTTTAGTGTTTGAGGAAGTGTTTGGTGACATTGCACAGTGTGATGACATGCAGGCTACATTGAGGCTGCTGTTTTAACCTTAGTGAATGTTCATTGAAACATTAGGAAATTGCTCATTATGTGTGATTTTTACCTTTTCAGAATCTTGTACTCTTTTCAAATACTTCATGTTTTCATATTCACTTATAAGAACCCATATGGAATTCTGACCCATTTCTTAAGAAGCTGTGATTTAATAGGTCAGTAATCTGGCTTAGAACAAAACTAAATTTACTTCGCTCCTTTGTAGATTATTAATTTTAATTGAACTGTGGAAAGACATTCATTTTAAATAATGTCAGAACTTTAGTGTCTTACTGAACAATAATTTGGAAAAAGTATTATTTTATTTACTATTGCAGCCAAAAAGAAACAGGGTCTTCTACAGTGATTTGTTTACATTATTGTGATCAAATTTATTCCAAAAAGCATATTTTAGATTAGTTTAATAACTATCATGCATTGTCTTTAAAGAGAATAATGGTAAACAATATGAGTCAAAATATCTTTAGTAGGTTTTCAATAGTAGGTTTTCAAGCAATATTTTCTATTTATTAACAAACTAATGATATTATTTACATTACTGATGACCTAATTATGGTTTGTTGATTCAAGAAAACCAAAAACTCATGTTATCGAATTTTCCATTAAAAATAAATATGGGTCCAAGTTTGCATAATAATAGTTAAGCAAAAAGAGAAGGAGCTTTAGGCAAATTACAAATCAGTCAAATTATCTTGGTGTTTCTCTATATTACAAATGGCATCTCAAGCTAATATGGTTTCAGACAAAAAAAATCTAATCATAAGTAATTATAAAAACACATGTGATATATATGAATACTTAAATGTAGTCTAATATAATACTTTTTATCATAGATCACTAAACAAATATATCCTAGTACTTTATTACAGAAATAATTCTCCAAATTATAGGATCTTTGTTGTTTATGCAATCATTTTAGAGATTATTAAGCTATGGACATAAGTTGTATTCATTGAATAGAAAATATTCTAATATTAATAGCAATACTTTATTAACAAGTTAATTTGTAAACTCTGCAAACATGCATTCTAAGGGAACCATCCTCTCAAATTTGTCATGTAATACATATATGTATGTATGCATGCCCTTCAGTGTTAAGAAGAGGAATGACAAGACTGAGAGAAGTCTCTTGTAGGTGGAGCGTTTTATGTACACGAATCTATACCCACATAATCATTAAGAGACATATTATTAATTATAATAGTCATTCAATAGCTCAGGCTTGTTATCAGCTAACTCTTATATTTTAAATTACCCCACATTTCTTGTCTATGCTCTGTCATGTAACTGCATACCTTTTCACATTATGACAAGTTTATCTCCTCTAATTTTTTTCCAATTACATATAGAAAAATGAGAATACATTTCTTACTTGATAATTGTTCTTGTTTCTTGTAATTTTAATTTTGTTAAGGTTATTACATTTCCTTTCTATTTGGACAATACCTGTTAGTTATTCTCATTATATATCATTTTAATATGTTATAGTTAGAACCTTTAATTTTTAATTAAACAATAAAAGAATACATGTTAGAGAAATTTGGTTTATGTGTTGGTCCATTGATCAATTGAATAGAGCATTCAGTTTGAAAGACATGGTTCACATTCAGCTGTAGGAATGGATCTGAGATTCCTTGGCAGACTCAAAATGAGAGAAAAGGTGGCCCCCAGAGAAGAAGAGGCAGTGATGAAAGTTTACTCAACCTCTTTGGAGTCAGGAAGAGAACGCGGTGTCAAGTGTGTTGTGGCTGTGGTGACTGTCTCAGGTTCTTATATTTGTCCCTGAGGTTTATATTATAATAAATAGTAAAAGAAATCATGCCAGTCTTTCTTGTATCCATTTGTACACATGATATATCATGGGGAGTGTTGATATATTCTGTAATCTTATAACCAATATTTGCCGTATAACAAGGGTCAAATAAATTTTGACAGTCTAAGAAATTAACATTATATAGTTATTTTGAAGAAAGAGTATCAATTTAGATTGAGAAAACGGAGGGAGTAGTATGTAGTCTTTGATTTATGTAGTTTAAATATAAATAAGGTTAAATTTGTTTATGTTTTCTAATTTTCCATATATTTCTTGAGATATATGGAAAATTGTCACACGTTACCTTTTAATTACTTTTGTCTATTTTATTGAAGCATGGTGTTTTAAAAAAAAATATTTGCTTTATCTGCTTCTTGGCTAAAGGTGTCATAGATTTTCAGTATTATCTTTTTCACTTCTTTTTATATCACATTAAACTATTTTCTTAATGAGCACCTAAAAAACTCAAAGATGCCCATCCCATATTCTGGAACTAATGAGAAGAGAATAAGCTGGAATAACAGTGGAAGACCCCAATATAAAACGGGATTTCAAAGTATCCGTTTCTACTTAAAACCTGAGAATTGAGTTTCAGATGGCATCCTCTCATGCAAACTAAGTGCCTGCAAAAGAACTCTGTTTGGGTCATAGATGTCTCTTTTCTCCAATTACCGAACTTAAGGCATGCATAATAGTTCTGATGTCCATGTTATTTTCCCTTGTTTTGCTTCTGCTTTCTCAAAATTTTAGAGCAAAATCATCATATTTTCTTCTGAATAGAAGGCTTTAGAGACAGAAAACAATCTTGGATAAAATCTCTTCAGGTTGTAGGAGAGAATCAAAATTTGATGCAGACAAATCTGAGTAATCAACTAAGCATTTTGGATTTTTAACCAATCTTGGACTTTTGATATCCATAAAACCAGGTTAGAATATAATAAACATTATTTTATTGATGGGTACAATAATAGCTAGTACTTCAACTGATATCAAAAACATATGGAAGATTCTTTAAAAAAAGGAATTCTGAACCCTGTACCTTGCAAAGTATCTAGTATAGTAATTACATGCAAGAGAGCTCTTGAACTTCATACAAACATATGAGATAAGAAATTACAGGCTAGCCAGAAATTTATGTTTTGATAAGGTAATTGGTACATCATCGGTACAATGGAAAAAATCAGAACTTCATGACAAATATTTTTTTAATTATTTATTGGTGTAAATATTGGATACCTGAAGAAAATTGTTACTGGTAATTTTAGCCTCTGTACACCATACTACTTGATTTCATATAGTCCCTTAGCAACTGAGATAGGATTTTTAGGATCAAACTGCAATTGTGGATATATCTATCTGAATTTATGTTTTGTTGTTTTTTATTTACATAATTTTTAGTTCACATATTGAGTTAATTGATTAATAATTATCATTCTTTCATTTTTTCTTTGAGAAGCACTTTTGTTCTGTACATTCTTGCAGTTGTGTGATTTCCATGTGGTATTTATTGTATTATATCATTCAACATTTTTTAATGTATACAATTTGAATGTGTGTGAAACTACATACTGAAAGCATAGACTTATATACACAGACAAAAATTACACTTGTATATAAATAGATAAAATCTATACAAATGTATATTCGTCTAAAGCATAGACAAATAATTACATATCATTATGCCAGATTACTGTATATATTTGTATATAATTCTTTGAAGATCTGTTTTTATATTCAATGCATTCTTACATTTTCTAATTTCCTCTTATATTCTGAGAAATCTTACCTTGAAGTTCATGTTTTAAGAAAATTTCTATCCTGGAAATGTATTTATTGCTATATAAGAAAGAAAACAACATTATTTTATTGTATTTAAACTGAAATCAAAATTTAAAATTTGTATTGTGATGTGGGAGTCCCCTCTGTGTGCTGTGATTGCCGTTAATGAATAAAGAAACTGCCTTGGCCTGTTGATAGGGGAGAGTTTATGTAAGCGGGGAGGACTAGACTGAATGCTGGGAGAAAGAAGGCAGAGTCAGGGGACACCATGGATCTGCCACCTATTATTACCTTTGGCTTTCATGATCAGGGACACTGCTTGTAAAGTTAAGACGCAAACTTCTGGTATCTACTGTTGTGCCCAGAGCACGCGCCCCCTTCCCCCACTGGAGGGAGACCACCAGAAAGCACAGTGGACTGGACTGCAAAATGCAAGGTTAACTCTTTTATTGCAGTTCAAGCAAGTACAGGCAATTCGGCCAGGAATTTTCTCTTCACTACCCAGAAACAACAAGGTAATGAGAGAAGTTAAAAAAATCCTTTGCAGGGTTAGTTTTTACAAAGTGCAATCTACAAAGAGGCTTTTGGCAGGGGTGCAAGGCCTTCTACCCCCTCCTATCCTGATAAGTCAGCTTTCTCCTTGTTTTACTTGTTATATCCAGGTGGCTGGCTGGCTAAGTGACCTTGTGCTTGGAACCTCCCAGGTGGGCGGGGAAAGGAAAGTGCTGCTAATCTGTGTTTCTAATTTTAAAACATTTTGCTAGAAAATTCTTGTCCCAATGAAAATAAGGGGTGAGGGTCTCTCGTGAGGGTCTCTCACTACCACTTTGAGCATACAGAGAAACTGCTACTGGAACCTTTTATCCCTAAGTCATTTCTTCTGCCTTATAAAAGTCCCAAGACACTAGTTGCATAGGTGCCTCATCTTCATTCCCACAGAAAGACTCCTGTCTTTCAGTTGGCCTGGTTAAGGAACAATTCTGCTCCTGTATAGGCTGGCTTCGGCTTCCTTTTGTCTCCGAGTAACCGCCATCAATCCCAATTTGGCATATACAATTTTGGATCTTTGTCTATGTCTTTTTCCTTTTCTAGAAACTAAAAACAAATATAGGCAAATTTGCAAAATTTTGCAAGGGCCAACATAGCCAACCATGTTTCTCCTATTTACCATTTCACTTAGTAAGGATTGAATCAGACCATCTAGGCTTTGAGCCTTCCAGCTACTGGCAAGCTTCCAACCTAGATCCTGTCTGTAAATATCCAACAGGCTCTTGGGGGACCTGTGGGGGTGCCATTAGGAAAGGTAAATGTCTGGCCTATGTTAAATCCTAATCTTGCAAGCTACCCAAACTAGAAAATGTTATAGTCAATCAGGCGAATCATCTAGCCAAGGGACCACACTCCATCAAGCATGGCTATCCCTAGTTGGGTGCATTCATCTTAGTCCAAGATAAAGATATAGGTGGAAAAAAATCTCTTTAATGAAATAGCATATTATTCCTTTTCAAATTTATGTCACCTCGTGAAGACTCTATGTGCTGTCATGAGGGTAGATCTGCATTGATCCAGAGAGAAGTAAATGTTTTCTTTTTCTTTTCTTGTATTTTTTTTTCCTATCAGTTGCTGGCCAGAATATAAGAATGGCTTTTCTAGTAAGGCACCATATGTTTTCTTGTTTTTTTTTTTTTCTGTAATGTTTCTCACCCCACCATGTCACTTCCTGACACCATGAAGCTGACCTCTACGTTGACTTAACTCAGATGGCATAGCTCCCACCTTCTTCCCCTGAACACCTGTTCATCATTCTCGTCCTTTGGACAGATGCTATTTACACCTTCCCTGCCATGGGGACTTTTCCTTTTAAATTCCAATAAAAATCATCTTTAAGCTTTCACTTAAGAATATTAAAACAACACATTTTATGAGATTAAGTTAAATAAGGAGATTGTCTGATTTCTTAGGTCACTAGGACATCAGGTAAGAAATGTTAAGTCCCAGAGCAGAGGTTTTATAGACAGCCCTCTTTTTCTCTTTCCTCATTGGCTCTGAGATTCCTTACTTCTGTACAGATGTATGAACAGACACAGGACCCCTCTCATCGAGCAAAGCCTGAGGACTATGTTCTAGCCAAGATAGAAAAAAAATCTCCTATTTATGTGGCTGTTCTCTACTTTCATAAGATGACCAGGCAGTTTGTCCCTCAATAAACTGTGTTTTCTACTGAAGGAGTGGTTCTGTTTAGTGATTCTCTGTACTCTCTTATAGTGAACTCAAGGTCAATCTACCTTAGTGTCTTTTACTAAATTTGACCTTAGAAAGATAAAGTAATAGTTCCTCAATATTTTCATAGCTTTCATGTTTTTAAATATAATTTCATTATTAGTATCCATGAGCAGCTTCTAAATATCCAAATTATGTTTATTAGGATATTTCATTTGATGACATTTTCTCCAAATTTCTGTGTTATTACATCTTGGCACATCTTATGATAATATTATTTGCCCTACAAATTATTGTGCCTTATAGTTCCTTTTATTTGATTCTAAAATATTTTCAGTAAGTTAGGTCATTTAGTATTGAATTTCTTAGAAAGTACACAAATTGAGTAACAGAATTATTGAATTCACATCTTTTTCAATTGCATTTTATTCTTAAATATAGAAGGTGGTAAAATATTTGCACAAAATTCTAGATATGGATAAGGTTAATACCAGATTTAGAACCAAGAATATAGAAGCAAAAATTAAGAAAGAGACCTCAAAAGTCAGACCTCAATATATGAGGTCTTGTTTTTTAGGGCACACAATGAAGGATTTTGCCTCTCCTGAGGCAATGGAGGGTCTATAGGAGGTAAGGGAGTATTTGGTGTTTATATAGAGGCTTTGGAAAGAGAAATTATTGCTGGTGTAAGGACCTGTACGCTGGCCTGTGGTCTCTATTTCTAGAACAGTTTGTACAAGCAAGACAGATTATCTTGAGAACAAACTAAGTCAATCAGCTGTCCTTCCTGGGTTGTGTATAACTGATAATGGTTGAAAAAGCCAGAAATAATCTCACAGGACTCCTGTGTTATTATTTTTTATTTTACAACTGAGTTATATTATTAATTAAAATAATATAAATACACAAATATTGAACTCAGTATGCCTATTAGACTTTAGTACCAAGTTCCTGTGCACTGTTGTTACTCTCTGCTACATGCAGGAAAATGTTTTGTTCATTTTAATTTTCATCTATTTTTCTCTTTGCAGGATTCATATATGAGGGTGTGAAGAGTTATTTATTCTTTATTTAAATCTGTAAAATAAAAATTTCAATCCCTGCATCAATGAAGCAGTGATATTATATTAAGACTTTATGGTCTCAATTTCATGCTATCTCTCAATTCTTTAGAATCTTACCTCATTGTTGAATTATCTCAGATTGAGTAATCACCAGGCTAGTTAAAAGATAAACCAATTATATTATTTTTTATTATAAGGGACAAACTCGCAAAACAGGAATGAGAAGGTCAAGCTCAGCTGTACTGCGAAGGAACCACAAAGTACACCTGGGCTGCATAGCATTTTTCTCCATGAAGTCTCAGAAAGCCATACCCTAACTTGGTCCCACCTCCTGAAGATAATTGGTTGACAAAGATTCCCCATTACCTCCCCATTTTGTCTAAATAAGAGTGTTCCAAACCCAATACAAAACAATATGCAATAGGAACTTATATCAAGTATAAAATTACAATCAACATAAACAATATAAAGAAAGAAACATATGATAAATATTTTCATAAACATTCTGCTCTAAAGAGTCTAAAACACGTCAGAAATTGACTTGGCTAAATCCTAAGAGGAAGGTAACTAAGACTACCAAATCTTAACCCCAATAAAGGCCTGAAAAGAGAGATAATATTACTTGAGTAGGCAGAAAGTTCAATCAAGCAGCTTCGAAAGCAAGTGGTATATGATGGAGATAATTGGCTACCTGAGCAATTACCCAAAGTCACATTTGTAATGTTGAAGAAACCAACTTTGGCTAAGCCCTAGCATAACTGACAGATTATTTTCAGAAGCAGGGAATTTTTCAGAACAGCCTTACCCTGTCTTGGCGAGGTTTGGCAGTATTTTTCCTTGTGTCTTGCTTATCCAGTCCAGTTACCATGTACTTTGTCAGTGGTTGAATCATGAGCAGATCCTTGTCCAATGGCCAGCTGTGCCAAGAAGAAAACAAACTTCAAGTGGTGTGTCTTCAGTGCTCAATATTCTCTCAGATATATNGAGTGCTATCAAGAGCAATTGTGTCTCATGTCAACAGAACCCTAAGTTATTTAAATTCCATGTTCTACAGATCCTTGAAGTGGTTGAAGATTACCTATCTAGGGAGAAAACAATCTCTATGTTTCTAAAGAACCAAATTAATATGACTATAGTAATAACAAACATGAATATCTAATGGTTTATAATACGTTATACCTGTATAACTTAACGGCTAAAACTTTATATCAGAATATTAAATAATCTATAAACAAATGTGCAGCAAATGAGGACAATGACCTCAAAATGTAAACAATGTATAAGTGTCTTGGTCAGAGGTAAGAATAATATTTAATACAATATGAAAATATATCCTAGAAGTTATATCAATGTATAGAATATCTTAATCAGAAATAGAAACATGCATGTATACAATCTGACAGAATAACTTTGTATAGGTGTTCAAATATTGCAAACAGAATTAACAAATATAATTTGAACTCGTATCAATATACAAAAAGTATACTAATGTAAATTATTCATAAATAATAGCTCACAAATATTCAATCTATTACCAGTTATTATTATTAGTGTGAATAAATACACACTAAATTATCTATTATCCAATTAGATATTTCCTCCTTTTTTTTAATCTCTGGGTAGAGGGTGCACCTGGGCTTTGCAGTGTTTTTCTCTGGATCCCAGAAAGCCACACCCTAACTTGGTTCCACCTCTTAAAGATAATTGGTTGACAAAGATTACCTATCACCTCATAAATAGAAAGTTTCATTTCACTTTTTCAATGTGTGTATCTCTTTTCAATCATCTGTCTATCTTTATATCTAACCTATGTCAATAGCTGATAGCTATGTGATGTTTAAAATTATATCTATACACATATATTACTTATATATAATTTATAAATATATATAGTATGTGTCTTCATGCATGTGTGCGTGTGTGTGTGTGTGTGTGTCTATTCTCAAACCCAAGTCATGCTGGTAGAATATATAAATCATATTTAAATGCAAATATATGGAATAATGTATTTTTTCATATTCACCTTAGATTAGAATTCTATTACTGCCTCTGGAATGCTGGGATTAAAGAGTATACTATCACAATTTCTTGACTCTAAGGTTTTCTTTAATTCTTTTTTCATAAGTTGGAAATTTAGCTGTGTGGAATCTATAATTAAGAAATATAGGTTAATAGATAGTCATCTATAATAGTCAAGATTGTAGTCATGTTAGTTAGGTTTCTATATATAGAGAGATATATTTCAGTTATTTAGATATTTTCTAAATCTCTCATAGACCTTTGAAATATGACATTTAAATGTTTTAAAAATTTAGGACTTTTCATGACAGTGAGAAACATCTCTGCTCCTGGCAGCACCAATCTACTTCAAGAGGAAGATGGGCATTGAAGAGGCTCCTTATGGAGATTTTTAGATGAACTGGACATGTAGGATCCACAGAGAAATGACTACTAAACTTGCCTAAAGGTTAGATGATCCTTCAGGGTAACTGCTTCATGAAAGAGTCTGTGAGACATTCTGCAGAAGACAGAAGAAAATGACTGGCAAACTGCCAATATAGGGCAGAACTGTCTTTGAAATTTCCTTCTTTGTGGAAAAGTCTGCTGGATACTATGGGCCTATAGGCTGAAGATGGATGCCCCTATGATAAAGAAAAACTTTGGGTGACTGTCCAGGTAGATGTCTCTGCTAATTCTAGAATTTTGGAAGTTGTTTGAAATGCAAGTAATATAATATCCTTCTGGAATCTTTGATGGAGTTGAAGAATAGATAGTTTTTCTTAAATATTATAAAAGATAAAGTAGATATAAATATTTAACTGTAATTCTTGCTTGATAACTGTTTTGTTACATGTAATTTCACTATCTTAACGTTAAAGCTTTCCTTTTTGTTTAAAAAGAAAAGTGGAAATGGTGGTGGGGGGTGTCATTCTGTCTTTGTGTTGCTTTAATTGGTTAATAAAGAAACTGCTTTGGACCTATAGCAGGGAAGAACTTACCTAAAACTAAACAGAATGATGGAGAAAGAATACAGAGTCAGAGAGAAGCCCTGTTTCCATTTGTTGCTAGATGATGGTTCTATGGTGATATTTAAGATATTCATCAGTCTTACTACAGTTCAGCCCCCTATCCTTTATTGCTTAGTCTTACCTGGTGTCCTCCTTGTAAATTCTTGGGAATTTATCCAGAGTTAGGTTTCTTGCTAACCCCATAATGTCTCCCTCAATCAAGATATCTCTTCCTTACTCTCATCTCTGTCCTTCTTCCATATTGATTATTCCATTCCTTCAAGTTCTCCTTACCATGCACATCTCCCTTTCTCTTCCCCTTTTATCCTCTTTCTTCTTCCACCCCTATGCCCCCAGTTTTTACAGGTCATCTTGTTACCTGGATCTATATCTTTTATTTAGGGTTCACCTTATTACTTAGCTTCTCTAAGATCATGAACTAAAGGCTAGATATCCTTTGTTTATATTTAGTATCCACTTGAGTGAGTACATACCATATTCATCTTTTTGGGTCTGGGTTACCTCACTTAGAATAGTTTTCTAGCCCATCCATTTGTATTCAGAATTCAAGATGCCATTTTTTTTTGTTTCCACTTAGTAGTACTCTAATGTGTAAATGTGCCACATTTTCTTTATTTATTCTTCAGTTGAAGGGCATCTAGGTTGTCTTCAGGTTCTGGCTATTACAAATAATGCTGCTATGAACATAACTGAACAAATGTCTTTGTAATATGATGGAGTATCTTTTTAGTATATGCCTAGGAGTGGTATTGCTGGATCCTAAGGTAGGTTGATTAAAATTTTCTGAAAAACCGGCATACTGATTTACAAAGTGGTTGTACAAATTACATTCCTACAAGCAATAAATGATTTTTCCCATACTCCACATTTTCTCCAGCATAAGTTATCATTGGTGTTTTTTGATCTTAGCCATAAACATAATAAAAGAAATATACAACAAGCTGACAGACAATATCAAATTAAATGAAGAGAAACTCAAAGCAAATCCACTAAAATCAGGACCAAGATAATGCTGTCCACTCTCTAAATATCTCTTTAACATAGGTCTTGAAATTCTGGCTATAGCAATAAACAAACAAAAGAAGATCAAGGGAATTCAAATTGGAAATGAGGAAGTCAAACTTTCGTTATTTGCAAATGATATGATAGTATATATAAGTGACCCCCAAACTCTATCAGGTAACTACTACAGCTGAAAAATGCCTTTAGTATGTGGCAGGATACAAGATCAACTCAAAAAAAAAATCAGTAACCCTCCTATATACAAATAATAAAGAAGCTGAGAAAGAAATCAGAGAAACATTACCTTTAACAATAGCCACAAATAACACAAAATATCTTTGGGATGACACTAACCAAAGAAGTGAAAACCCTATTCAATAAGAACTTTATGTTTTTGAAGAAAGAAATAGGAGAAGTTACCAGAAAATGGAAACATCTCTTATGCTCTTGGATAGGTATGTCCAACATAATAAAAATGGCAATCTTATTAAAAACAATCTATAGATTCAATGCAGTCCCCATCAAAATCCCAACACAATTCTTGACAGATCTTGGAAAAAAAAAACAATAATCAATATCATATGGAAAGACAAAACAAAACAAAACCAGAATATCCAAAACCATCTTGCACAATAAAAAAAAAATACTTCTAGAGGCATCACCATCCCTGACATCAAGCTCTATTACAGAGCTACAGTAATGAAACAGTTTGGTATTGGCATAACAACTGAGAGGTTTACCAATGGAATCCTGTTGAAGACCAAGATATTAATCTAAACACCTATGAATACCTGATTTTTGACAAAGAAGCTAAAGTTATACAATGAAAAAAATGAAAGCATCTTCAATAAATGGTGCTGGTATAACTGGATGTCAACATGTAGAAAAATGAACATAGATCCTGATCGATCCCCATGCACAAAAAGTCCAAATAGATTAAAGACCTCAATATAAATCTGACCATACTAAACCTGATAGAAGAGAAAGTGGGAGGTAGCTTGCAATGTTCGGCGCAGGTGACCACTTCTTAAATATAACCCTAGTAGCACAGAAACTTAGAGCAACAATAAATAAATGAGGTCTCCTGAAACTAAGAAGCTTCTGTAAAACATGAAATGAATCAATAAAACAAAAAGACAGCCTACTGAATGGAAAAGGCTCTTCAGCAACCCCACATCAAACAAAGGACTGATCTCCAAAATATATAAAGAACTCAAGAATTAGACAGCAAAATTCCAAATAACCCAATTAAAAATAAGGTACAGAATTAAATGCAGAATTCTCAACAGGCTGAAATGTCATTTAAGGAAATTTTAAACATCCTTAGCTATCAGGAAAATGGACATCAAAACCACTCTGAGTTACCATCTTACACCTTTCAGAATGGCTGAGATAAAAAAAAAAAAAACAATGGATTTTATTTTAAAATAATATTTTTACTATTTCTTTGAGAATTTAAGACAATGTCCTTTGGGACATTCATCCCTATTTCTTGTCATCACACTCTTACCTCTCTACTCTCCCAATGTGGTATTCTATTTCTTTTTTTTTTCTCTCTTTGTTTTTTTTTTTTTTTTCTCTGTTTAACCCATCATATCTGATTGGTGTTAACCAGCTACTTTTAGGTGTTGTACTTACCCTGAAGGATGGTCAAACCAGTAATAATACAACATTCTGCCTTTCACATCATCTATCAAGTGCCAAACGTTCCTCAAATAATAGGGAGACTACATGTTAGCCATCCTTGCTCCTACTGGGATTTATATGCTTTTGGCAGGTCTTGTGAGTATTGTCAGAATGACTGTGGGTCCAAAAATATCGAGAAAAGACTATGTGATGTCACCCACCACTTTTGGCTTTTGTAATACTCATTCTTCCATGAATATTCCTAAGTTTTGACAGGAGGGGTGTGAATGGATGTTTTTCTGTTTTTTTCCCCCCAACAGTTCATATTTTGAAAGTTTGGTACCAATGTAGTAATGTTGTTAAGTGCTATGTTATCTCTTTAAGAGATGGGACCTAGTGCAGATTTTTGCTTCATTAGGGCTACTGCCCTGAAAAGAAATCAATATATCTCTCTGGTACTCTAAATTACTTCTCACCAAGAGTTCACACAGAGAGAAATCTGATCTCAAAATGGATTTCTGGCTGCCTGAGAAAAAAACAAATAAACAAATTAAAGCATCATGGAAATATGCAGAATCTACGTAGGTAGAGTTGGGAAAAGGAAGTGGATTAGCAGGACTGATTGGGAGGCATAATAGAATAGCAGGGAAGATTGCATATGTTCAAAATATATTATATTCATGTATGAATATGTCAAATGAGAACCATTATTATATATAATTAATTAATGCTAATACATTTTTAAAAATTAATCCATTATGCCACAGAAAACACAGGTGAATGTTAACTATGTATTATTAAATGAAAGAAGAGAATTCCTCAAATGGCAAGCCATTGATCCCATGTTTATCATTTCTTCAAAAAGCAGAAAGGATGCAGACATGATAAAAGTTCTGTGTTTTCTGTAGATTCATGGGATAAGGGTGAGATTAGTAGGTGGCAGGCTGTTTCTTCCACATTGACTTTCAGTTTTTGCCACTTCTGAGTTACATTATGACTAGAGAATGCCAAGAATAAGTTAAAACACAGAGCTCAGATCAAGAGAACACACGGCACTGTGTTTAATTATAAAAGAATTGGTTTAAAGAACACTAGGAAGGAATGCAAAATAAAAGAAGAAATCCTGATTATATTTTCAATGAAAATTTTCATGAAGAGGGCCATGATCTGAGTTACTTTGATAATGGAAGGTGACTAAATGAATATGATCATTGTACATTATTAAAGTATACCAGTCAGAGTTGTGATTAATAACACATATTGCTAGGCATAGATAGGGAATTGGAAAAAAAAGAAAAGAAATAAAAACAGACAAGCTGATTTAGCTACTTAAAATCTTAAAAACAGCAAATAAACGTTGAGGAATTCCCCTCTGTATGCTGTGAATACATTCTGTTACCATTGATTAATAAATAAACTCTTTTGGCCAATGGCTTGGCAGAGTAAAATCAGGTGAAAAATCCAAATGGAGATATATATAGAGGGAGTAGGCAGAGTCAAAGAGATACCATGTACTGCTGAAGGAGAAGCTCATCATGTAACCTTCAGAAACTTAACAGTTTGAGATGGCCTCATGGTGATACACAGATTATTAGAAATGGGTTAATTTAATTTAATGTAAGAGCCAGCTAGGATTATGCTAGAGTTGTTGACCAAACAATGTTGTCATTAATCTAGTTTTTGTATAATTATTCAGGTCTAGGTGGGCGGCAAATAAATGAGCACTCTCTGACTACAAAATGGTCATATTATCTGGGGCATAAATCCACATAAGACCTACAAAAGCTTAAGAAAAAAATCTAGACACACAAAACAAAAGTTAAGCGGAGCTTCTTGGTAGCCACTTTTTATTTATTTATTTTTTTTTCAGATAGGCTCTGTTTGCTAGATACAGGCACAGGCACAGCCCCTTTAAGAGATGGCTTCCTGGCTTGTATGGGCAGCAGGAACAGTTATGGCTCTTTCATGATGTCCATCTATGGAGCACTTAAATAAGGATTGTGAGCAGAGTGCTACGACTTTCTAAATGGCAAAATAGACCCATTGTGTCTCTGGAACTGGGCAGCAAGCATGGCTAGCAGTTATAGTGAGATACTTCTGCCCTGGTAAAAGTCCAGAAGAGGCAGGGCCAGCATCCAGGGCTGCCACGACCACACTGCTTACGATTTTAAAATGCTCTTTGTCAGAACAGGATTTCAGATACACAATAGGACAAATTCAGACATAAAAGACCACTAAATGAGACACAGTATGTATAAAAACATATGTATTCTTGGAAGAGAGATGAAAAAGAGTATAGACAGTTATGAAAAGATGTAAAGTCTTTAATGAGACATTAAAAGTAATACAAAAGAGTACAAATAGTCATAGATTAAAGAATAATAAGCCACATAAAGATGGAAAATACACAGTCTGAATTATGTATACTATTGTGTTTTGATGTAGGTGGGTCTTCTATCTATCTGTTGCTTTCATTGGTTAATTAATAAAGAAAACTGCTTGGCCTGATAGGGCACAATTTAGATAGCCGGAGTAGACCCAACAGAATGCTTGGAAGAAGGGAAGTGAGGCAGATGATATAGCTCTCCTCTCCAAGATGGATGCAGGTTAAGATCCTTCCTGGTAAGCCACCACCTTGTGGTGTTACACACATTAATAGAAATGGGTTAATCAAGATGTGAGAATTAGCCAATAAGAGGCTGGAACTAATAGGCCAAGCAGTGATTAAAAGAATACAATTTGTGTGTAATTATTTCAGGCGGCTAGGAGCCGGGCAGTGGGAAGTGGACCACAGCTCCTTACTACAATGTTTTCTTTGAATCTTTTGACTTTTGACTATGATTGAGCTAACCACAAGTAGACCTTTCAGTATACTGTCTGCTGAGCTAAATCAACACATACTTTTTAAAGGTACCTTGACTTTAAAATTGAGTGTAAGGATATATTACTTTGAAAAAGAGCTTCTGCTTTTGTTTACACAGAGGATGAGATCCTGTGGATTCCTTTCAGGACAATGTGGTTCAATGAAACATGACCCTGAAAGGTCTTCATAAACCCTAAAAGTACTTGCTCAACAAGTATTTTGGAGAAAACAATGCCCAAATTCCCAAAATGATTGTTTATAAATATTTATTTTCACATAAAGTGGGATATGATATAGAAGTAAATAATACATTGGTATGGACTTAGGTTTATTCACACACACACACACACACACACATAAGCACAATGATGACTACACATAGAATATGTATGTATAGAGTCAGTGGTAGCCCCTGATGGGTCTACTTGATCTGTCAACTTAGAAAACAAAAACAACAAAAATATATTTCCAGTAGTATCTTATCCAAACAAGGAAGATTTGGTGATAACTAGTTCCTCATTTGTCACCATGTCAGAATTCTTGGCAGATTCCTTTACTGTATTCATTCCAAAGCTGTTAGAGTAGAAACTAAAGTTTAGTGATTCTAGATAGAAGTGAAAAAAAAAAAAAAAAAAAAACCTCGAGATTGGCCTTGAAATAAGAAAAGTGGAAATGATTCCACTGGTGTTACTTGTTACAGGGAGAAATAAAGTAAAATATATATTTCAATAATATAAAACAGTTTGATTACTAAACATGGTGAAAATGTGGTTTGTAAACCTTCATCTAAAAACTTATGCAAAAGGAAAATTAGCATTTTAAAAAGATTGTGTTTAAAATATTCTTTTAATGTAACAATGCTGTATTTTCTATATTCTCATAATAAAAGTTACCTTTATTCTCTCTGGATTACCTTTCTTCACAATACTTTATTTACAGACACAAATGGAATTTTATCACTAACAGCTTAAGTATGAAATAAGATTACTGTCACTCACCAGATTGTAAAACTGACAAAGTTACTTCCTTACTTCATTCAATTTCCTAGTTTTTTGTTGAAAGAACCATAACAACATGACCCCGAAGAAGTAATAATTGGATCAATGGGAAATTTTGGGGGAAAGTGCTTAAAATATTAAAGTTGTAGATGAAACTACAAAAATATACTATGCCCAAATTGTAGTCTAGGACTTTATTTTTAGAATAAAAATTAGAGTCAATTATAAAACTTTCTTGTATGTGAATGTTTGTGCATGTTTATATGTGTGTTTGGATGTATATGTAAGTATATTTTAGTGCTAAATTAACACTTCACTCCAACTGACATGCTGATGTCCTATCTCCTAATAACATGAAAGTAATCTATCTTACTTTGGAGGAGGGCTGTTAGAGATGCATTTACTTCAGATGAGACTTTACTGAAGCAGGATAGGTAGTTTTGTAGCATGGTCAGTATAAAACAGGATCTTTAAGATATACACACATGTGTACACACACAAATGTTTATACATACATAGGTCATGGACACACATGGTATCATGGGATGGTTGGTATATCACAGTTTATCTTCCACACACATGCCAGAGAAGCCTAAAAGTGTTGTATACCAGACTTTATGTTTTAAGAAAAAGCATCTTGATTGTTTTATGATTTGGCACTTGTAAATGAAACCATCATTAATATTTGTTAACATATGTGTATGAAATAGATAATTAAAATATTTGATTAAAAATAATTTAAAAATTAAAAAAAAAAACAAAAAATACAGTAAACTGGGCTAGTTTCAGAAAGAAAAAAGCATGTATTCAAGCAAAAAAAAAAATCCACTTAGGCTTCTGTATGCTTGTACCTATTACACTATCTATATTATGGTCTTGTATTATTTGACTTCCTCAAAAAAAGGCTAAATAGTAACACATGCAATATTTGTATATCTCATAAGTATATGTATATGTGTATGTGGAAGAGAGAATGAAAGCTGCTTAGCTAAAATTGAATTTCATAATAATGAAATTCACTTTTGACACTCAAAATACATTGTATAATTTGGATGTTAACTGCCTTCTAATTTTTTCTATATGTCAGCCATACCAATTTGTACAATTTTCTTTACAACATTCTCTGCTTATCTCTAATCTCTGGATTTTTCTTGTCCTTAATGATCTCAATGGTAAGCTGTATATTTATCCAGAACCAATTAAAGATGATTCTTTGTGTGGGCTTTATATTATTTGTTGTCTCATATGTCAGCATTTATTATGTATTTGCAATTTGGAATTTCTTAAATGTCATAAGTCATAAATGGTGTGTTTTTTGATGAAGACATGATGAAGGACTTAATCAGAGTTTCTCAAAATATTATTTAATAAATGAAAAATTGAAGGAAATCAGTTGATTTCATAAAAAATAATATGGGGAACCTTTATGGAGATAAATAATATCTTAAGTGATTCTAGAAAATTATATATAATAATTTTATTATTATTTATGGATAATATAAGCATACATATCTCTAAATATAAAGTAAAATGATAATATTTGAGTTTTAAATTGATTAAAGTTGCATTTATAGTAACAATTCCCTTGCAACATTCGACTGAAGGAATACTACAATACCAAGTCCTGTAATCACAATCCACCATGCTTTGCAATCAGAGACTCTATTAAAATCCAATTTTTTTTAAAATGAATTGCGTTGAATTGCAGTATGGTGCTAATGGAAAGCTACAGGGTGTCTGCTAATTGGATTTCTAATAATGTGGAACTTTTTTCACTGTCTACTTGCAACATTAGCTATGCACAAAGTTCCGTTCTTTAAGACCTATAAAATAAATCAGATTACAAAACGTCCATATCAGAGTAGCCAATGTGTCTAATTTTTCTTTTCACTTCTTTTTGTCTTTCTGCGAGATGTGAGATGAAAAAAATCAGTGATCTTTTTAGTGTTCTTAAACATAATTGTCATGTTTAAAAAATTCAGCCTAAATGATGACAAAGAGCCATTTATGATTTTTGTGTTACTTATTAATTTTATTTAAATTTTGAGTAAAAATAAGATTGAAAAAATAAATGAAAAATGTTTCATGAAAGTAACAAAATATTCTAGAATAATAGCAAAATTGAAGCAATCATCTCTCTTCTTGCCCTCTTCTGAATCCTATACAAAGGGTTCGGATATTCTCATAGCCCACATTAGAGGCATGACAGTTACATTTTAATTTTTTCGTTGTCATCTAGAAGTCTCATTTTCAACAATAATTTGGAGAATGCAAGCTACAGTTCTTACTCAAAAGCGCAAAGAGACAGTATATTCTGATCCATATGTGACTGAGCACAACCTGGGAATGTAGACGCACGTTAGTTTAAGAACCTTGTTTCTGTGTAGACCTCGCTACATAAAATTTTGTAGTTACTGACTAAAGATGACTATGAATCAATGCATTTATCAGACACATTGCTGGAGACTAATGGTAGATAGATCATAGAAAAATGTTTGTTACAGATTTTAAAAATTAACTGCTGGCATTCTTTGCTTCTTCGTTGATGGAAGTCTGTGCTCTGCTTAGGATGCATTGCAAAGGTTGTACTTTACAGTCAACTGTTTTAGGTTAGATACAGAGGTAAATAAAAAAGGAAATTAAGGAAACATGAGGTCTGTCAGTATTTAATCAGGAACATCTATGTTTTCCATGATTAGAAACATGAAGTTCTAAACAAGTCATGCTATGAGAAAACTACAGTATAGATATGAAATGGTTAAGGAATTTCATAGCTCTTAAGCCTCGTCTGATTTCTTTTGCTGACTCTGTGTTTGTTGTTGTGTGTTTGCAGTTATGTGATAGAAGTATATATCTGAATTTAAAATAATCAAGAAAATAGGGTGGGCTAATGGAGCAAAGGTAACACATAAAGAAAATTCAAATTTTAACTGTACAGAAAATCCTTGGTATGTTTTCTCATACAATTTAAATAAAGTACATATTATACATGGGTCTTCAAAAATTAATATTCTATTAAATATTTCAGGAGATGTCCAAAGCATTTGAAATAACTCATTATCTTTGTAAATGGTTTAGTTTTTTGTTTGTTTCTCTATCTGGGTAGTTTGATTTTATTGTCATACCTTATGTAGAAAGGTCTCTTCTAATTATATCAATCTTTAATGTCCACATTTTAAACATCTTACTTTAGAGTAATAATTTAACTGTTTGTATTATTTGTGATATTAACAAGAGATTTTTTTGGATAATAAATTGAGATGCATATTATGGAAAAAAGCAGATAACAGGATGATATAATTTTGATTTTCTCAAAAAGGCACCCTTTTTCTATGTAACAAGTATTATTAGAGACATAGATAAATGTAAGAGGCTAGACTTCTGGAATTTTAGTGCTGTACAGATTGTTGTGGATATGTACATATGTAAATGTTTACTTTAAAATGGAAATAGGATTCCAATATGTACCATTTTTTAGAATTACCCATCTACTTTTCTTTGGCAATATGAGTTATTTGTATATCTAAATCACTTCTAGCCAGGTGGTAGTGGTGGATGCCTTTAATCCCAGCACTTGGGAGGCAGAGGCAGAGGCAGAGGCAGGTGGATCTCAGTGAGTTCAAGGCCAGCCTGGTCTAAAAGAGCTAGTTCCAGGAGAGGCTCCAAAGCTACAGAGAAACCTTGTCTTAAAAAAATTATCAATAAATAAATAAATAACTTCTGCCTATTTTGAAAGATGTCTTGAATATACATTAACTAGAAAACATTGAATCCTAGGGTATAAATTTTTAATTTTGATATAATATTTTTATATTTGTCTTATTTTAAAATGCTATTATATTTCTTAGCCATTCCTTTTAAATTTATCTTAGTAAATTCATCAAATCCTAATATTCATTTTCTGATTGCTGTTTTATTTGCTTTGTTTTTGAGAGAAAATCAATAAAGCCCTGACTCTCCTGTATGCTGGTATGTAAACCAGAGTGGGCTTGACTCACAAAAACCTGTCCAACTGTGCCTTCTTAGTGTTGGGAATATTCCTATTTCAGTACCAAAACAATATATCTCCAGTGAGGTCTGTTTTTCCTTGGTCATTTCTTGACCAAGTTTGATTCCACCACCACAAAACTATCATGAATGCCCTTGCTATCGGAGACTACATTTATGCAATTTGAAAAACTATAGCTGACCCAAGAATTTTCAATATCTGTAGCAAGAAGCAATACAAAAATATTGTACAGTAGTAATGTATATGACATTTAATTTCTGAGTCGACCAAGATGTTCCCATATGTTGGTATGCTGGTGTGGTTAACAGATATGGCTAGGTTCAACAATAAGGCTTTATACTTAAAAAATAATGGCTGAGAGAATAAGGACTTTTTATACTTTCACTACTAAAAGAAGAATTTGAAACTTGGAAATAGGTTTTATTCCAATGCCTCCATATTAGGACACAAATATTTTCAATACTAAGTCATATGTTTTTCCATAGGTTAAAGGTTTCTCTTGGCAAATCCAACATTTAAAGATAAATTTTGAATGTTAAATTTATATTCTGATGCCAATTAATAAACGAAAATGACATCTAAACTTCAAATCAAGATTAATTTTACTTGGTAAAATTCTTAAAATTTCTGACACTGATATTATATTATGTAGAGTTTATTTATGTTTAAAATTATTACCAAATATTATACCTAAAAATATTAACTTAAAATATAGATTCAGTTACAGAACATTTCCATAGTAATATTACAAGAAATAAACAATTGGAGAGGTAAACCCAAGTGATTTGTCAGTAGGTACATATATCACATAAAGACATCCTTCCTTGGGTAAGATTGGTCTTCACTCCTTCAGCAGTCCATAGTTGCATGCTCTTTGTCTGGCTGTGAGATCCTGTGAAAAGTGTCCCCTCTGTGTTAACACATCTTTTGATATTGTCATTGTTCAAATCTTATGAAACCAATTACAGAAGATATGGTTGCACAGAAGATTTTGTGGTATTCTGACTTTTTTTTTTGATATTCTGACTTTTAAGATCTTTCTGACACTTCTTTGAAGATGTTCCCTAGCCCACAGAAGCAGGAAGTATGGGTTATATGTATTTGCAGGACTGGGCATCCCACATTACTTATCTCTGAAATGCAGCAAGTTGTCTGTTTGTGATTTTTTATAATGATTTCCATTTGCTGTAAAGATAAGTTTATTTGATAAAGCCTTATTGTTGAAAATAAGAAGTCATATTTTAGCTTATATTATAGCACTTATTTTGAGCATATTAATTTTAATACTCTAATTATAACAAAGTTAAGAATATATGTTACATTTATGTTTCATTTTATACAAATGTTTGTAACCTATATTTTATAATTTCAGTATTTCTTTTAGTTATTTTTTTTGGAAATTGATGTTTATTAAGGAGGAAATGCCATTTTATTATATAATCTTTTCTTTTTAGTATATTTTTGAGGATTTAAAAAAATGTTTTATCCTAATTCAACTATTTATATCCTATACTTCATGTATCTTTTCTATCTTATTTTCTTTACAATCTCTTGAATTAAGAAAAATAATTTTAACATTTTTTATAATTCAATGAAAATCAATTATTTGTATATGAAACATAGAAGTCACAGGCAAAATGTCTAACCCTGAAATAATTTATCCTTTCTATGACTGACAAATTAAAACCAATTGTTTTGTTTTTTGATATTGAGTATTTGTTATTTATGCATTCTAGATAGTAACTCTTCATTATATGTATAAGTGGTAAAAGTCTTTCCCCATTCTATAGGCTACTGATTTACCCTAAGGATGGTGTCTTTTCCCATACAGAATCCTTTTAGCTTCATGAAATGACACTTTTAACTTTTAGTCTTAATGCTTATAGTATTGGAGACTTGCTCAGAAACAAATTATCTGTGCCAAAGGTTGCAAGCTTACTCAAGCTTATTTTTCATTTTATTTCTATTTCAGGTTTTCTGGTTTATGTCGATGTCCTTGGTTCATTTTCATTTGAGCTTTGTGCAGAATGATTGACATGGATCTATTTGCAATCTTCTACATGCGGTTATCTAGTTTGACCAGGACTGTTTGTTGAGGATGTCGTATTTTCTCCAGTTGTACTTTTGACTTCCTTGTCAAAAATCAAGTGTTTATATGTGTGTGGATTAGGTCTGTATAAAAAAAAATATATAGTTAAACATTTAACAAAAAGTATAATTGTATGCTAAGAGGAAGAAAGGAAAGTAAGAAGTAAATTGAAAGGATTTTATTAGAAAACCTGGTAAAAATTTGTTTGCATAACAAGAAGCTCCTGAATCATAAATACAAATGAATCTATTTCTTTCCATTTTCTATTTATTGTAAAGATGTAGATATTCAAGTATTAAAGAATTCACATTCTAGAATATATCCATAGTAACAGTTTATTTACATTAAGAAGGCAAGGTATTTTTAAATAAAAATGGTCTTTTAATTCTGAAGCATCTTAAGTTTGAGCCAAATGAACATGACCTAAATGCCATAAATGTTGATTTCCTCTATTGCTTTGTGTCCTGTATACTAATTAGTAGTCTTAATTTCATATACCTAGAAATGTGATGCATACTGTCTTTAGAATTACAAACATAAACATATGTTTCCCTTTTTAAAGTAAGGCATCTATACCTATCCTAAATTAAGGTATGAAATTTGGAGCTGTATTTTACAAAGTATTATTCTAGAACCATCAGAAATCTGAATTTTAAGGTCCAGCCTTAAAATAAATCAGGATGTGAATGTTTGTAACATCTCACGGGATTCAAATATATAATTTATAAGAAGTCACATTGTGCTATTTAAATATCAGGTATTTTCATTAAAAAGTATCTAAATATTTTATTAATTTTTATTAAATTTATTAATATTTAGCTAAATTCTTCATGAACATTTTTATTAACTTTCAAATTAAATTTTATTATGTTTAATCCACTAAATATTTATAGAAAAGTTGAAAGTCTGTGAGGCACAACTGCAAGTGGGTACAGCCAGAAAGTCCTCCCTTAGTTTCACAATATATGAAGACTCGATGGCCAGGATAAAGTCAAAAGTTTTCCGTATGTTCCTGATAAATATTGATGTCTATTAACTGAGAATTAGTTTTAACTCCATTATGCTTGATCGTTTTATAGATAGTATTTTATATTTTAGGTGATCTTTCAATTTCCAGTTAGAACTTCAACATTTATATTTTCTTGGATGCTTCTCACTTTCTTAAAAAAGCATGGAGGTAATATTAGCTTTCTTAAAAATTTCCTTGCAATTTTAACACTCTGAAAATGTTAAGTGTATATCATGGTCTTTCTTTTCCTAAAAATAGAGTTGCTACTATACTTAAAAAGTGAGCTTGTGTGCAAGTAAGATAAGAATAGAAGATTGTTCAAAGTGCTTTTCTATTATTTGTTTGCATTTTATTGTACGTGAAATAATAACCAAGCTGTAACTAATATCAATTTAATATTATCAAAATAATAACCAAGATTGTAACTAATATCAATTTACCAACATGGTGCAGAATTTTATTTCAATAAGATTATATCATAAAAGATAAGGTTTAGAATACTTCCTAAATATTGTACCCAGAATCAGGACCCCCAAAGACTACCAAGAGACCAGATCTGATATAAAAGCAAAGAGTTTTTTATTATTATTGCAGCATACTGGGGCAAACCATCCTACACAAAGACAAGATGGCAAAAACTCGCACAAAGGGGTGAGTAATTCTTTTAAGCCTAACTGAGGGGGGTTTCTAAGAGGTCATTTTAAATATGGTTGACATAAGCAAGTGGAAATCTTATTAGTATGTTTTAATTGGTTAGGTCTAGACCAGGGCTAGTCAGGGCTACAGTTTCCTTTCCTTTTTCCTTTCCTTTCCTTTCCTTTCCTTTCCTTTCCTTTCCTTTCCTTTCCTTTCCTTTCCTTTCCTTTCCTTTCCTTTCCTTTCCTTTCCTCTCCTCTCCTCTCCTCTCCTCTCCTCTCCTCTCCTCTCCTCTCCTCTCCTCTCCTCTCCTCTCCTCTCCTCTCCTTTCCTTCTTTCCCTTCCCTTCCCTTCCCTTCCCTTCCCTTCCCTTCCCTTCCCTTCCCTTCCCTTCCCTTCCCTTCCCTTCCCTTCCCTTCCCTTCCCTTCCCTTCCCTTCCCTTCCCTTCCCTTCCTTCCTTCCTTCCTTTCTTTCTTTCTTTCTTTCTTTCTTTCTTTCTTTCTTTTTTGTGGGGGAGAGGGCAGACCTGGACAATACCTAGGCCCTTTCCTTGAGCTGCTGTGGAGTCTGGTTAAGCCCTGGCCTGGCCTAGTACTGCATGTTTCAGGCCTCCTCCTTGCTGTTCGGAGTGTGGATTATCCTTTATTCATGGCTTTCCTCAGAAACTGCTTGCTCAGTCTCAGAAAACTGAAATTGAGCCCTGATCTCTGAAAAAAGACTGAACAGCCTGTTACAACCTCTGCTCAGTCCTTTCACTGAACCTCCTGCAATAATAACCAATTTCTACAAGTTGTTCAATGTTTTAAGTATAAGATGACATAATACATGTAATTATTTAGTAGCAAGATCTGCTTCTAAGATATATTCGTTTTATTTAAATTCTAAGAAAATTCTGAATACATTATTGGTTTATTCCTGAAACAGGAAATTTTGTGTCTGTGCATGCGCTTAGCTAATTAATTTTAATTTGTAAAAAGAGACTGCTCTTTCATTCCCAGCCACCTAGACCCAAATAATCACACAGAAACTATATGAATTTCAACGCTGTTTAGCCTATTAGCTCAGGCCTCTTATTAAATATCTATTACATCTTAAATTAACCAATTTCTATTAATCCATGCATCACTACAAGGCTATGGTTTACCCGGTAAAGGTTCTAGGCATCTTTCTCCTTTGGCAGCTACACGGCATTTCTTTGACTCTACTTATTCTAGGTCTATATCTTGGTTCAGATTTCCTAGCTTTACTCTGCTAAGCCATTGGCCAAAACAGCTTATTTTTTAACCAATGGTAATAAAACCTATTCACAGCATTCAGAGAGGAATCCAACATCATCTCCACAGTCTAGTGCCAATACACATATTACTAGGAATGGGTTACTTTAAGATATAAGTGTTATCCTGAAATATGCCTATGCTATTGGCCAAACAGTGCTATAATTAATATAGTTTCTGTGTGATTAGTCAGGTTTGGATGGCTGGGAACAAATGAGCAGTCTCCTACAAAATGGTGCTCAAATTGGGACAATTACATGCACATAAAAACTGAGAAATCGTGGGAAGGAATTCTAGACACAAAAGAAAAGAGTTAAGCACAACTTCTTGGTAGCTGCATTTTTTTTTTTCAGATACTCTCTGTTTGATGAACAGAGGCATGACTTCTTTAAGAGCTGGCTTCCAGTTCTGCCAGTATAGACTTCTCTGGCTCTTTAGGGAGATCTGTCTATGGAGCACTCAAATGCTTGCTACTAGTTGCCTAATGGCAACATAGACGGGATAAATCCCTGGAGCTAGGGTGGTGAGCATGGCTTGAAGAGGCTGTAAACATACCTCCACTATGCTGGATTGGTCAGAGCAAAGAGACAGAGCTATGGAGTTGGTCCTAGCCATATCCTCTTAGCACTTCATAAAAAGAGCAGTATCTGTCTACATTAATTATTGAGACAGAGTCTCACTGTGAAGTCCAAGCTACTTTCAAGCTCTGAAGAAGTGTGAAGAAGTGTTTTTTTTTTTTTTTTTTTTTTTTTTTTTTTTTTTTTTTTTTTTTTTTTTTTTTTTTTTTTTTTTTTTTTAATTTGGTGTTTTGAGACAGGGTTTCTCTGTGTAGCCCTGGTTGTCCAGGTTGTCCTGGAACAGCTTTGTAGACTAAGCTAGCCTGGTATGTAGTTCCACCTGCCTCTGCCTTACAACTGCTGGGATTAACGGCATGCACCATCACTGTTTGACTGATTTCAGAATTATAGTGATGAGTTTATATGTGCATTCTACTCTAACTTGATCAAAGTACTAGCTGTATGGATAAAAACACCAAAATAAAGATATATTTTCTAGAGTAAGAGGGCAGAAGATGAATTCATCAGCTTAAAACAAATGTGGAAAAATAAAAGTATAAGGCAGCAAGATTTCAGGAAAGAGAGACATCAGTTTCCTTTATGAATGTTACCCAGATAAGCCTAGGACACAACAAGATAGACCTCAATCCTAAAACCAGCTTACCAACACAAATTGGACTAAATAAGGAAAAAATAAAATAAAAACTGAGATAATATCAAAGGAAAAGATAGAAGGGTTCAGACATTGGCAAAGGAAGGAGTTGGAACGGAGAATATATTTAAATACATTGTATGAAATTCTCAAATAATAAAACTATTGTGTGAAAACATAGGAAATATGAAGGATAGAATAGCCCAGCAATGCTGGCCTATGCCTTTAATCCCATCTGTCGGGAGGCAGAGACAGGTGGATCTCTTTGAATTCAAGGCCAGCTCAGTCTACAGAGTGAGATTCTGGACAGGCACCAAAGCAAGAGAGAAACCCTGTCTGACAGAGACATCTGACTGCCTGGACAGGCACTCAAAGTTCTTTTGCAATTTTGGGGCATCCACCTTCATCCTACAGGCCCATAGTAACTGATTGGCTTTTCAATGATGCAGGAAATTTAAAAGACTATCCTGCCTATATAGCAGTTTGTCTGTCAAATAGGTAGTTACTGTTGCAGTTGTCGTTAGATGTGATAGAAAGTAAGTTAGGTTAAAACAAAATTGGATTTTCTAAGAGAGGATAAATTGTGGAGTATTTTCTCTAAATTTCCCAGACAGAAATGAATTAGAATTAAGTACATTGGGAATGTAATGTTTATTTTTATTTTTGTTTAGAAACAAGGGAATGTTGGAATATATTATTTTAAAATTTGTTGCATTATTTTCCTTTTGCTTTTGTCAACAATAAACCTGCAAGCAGGAGGCTGAGTCAGCAAGTAGCTAACAGGAAATGGCAAGGAAGAATCATATGAAGCAAGCATTCTTAAGTGGGGGCAAAGAGAGAGATGGATTGTTTAGAAGACTCCAGCAAAGGGAGGTGCTTGCTATTTAGCCTCTTTGAGTGAGCAGAATCCATCCTCAAAACAAACAAACAAAAAAAATACAAAATAAATAAATAAACAAACAAACAAAACTATGAAACCTCAGTGTCATGCAACAATGAAACCATGAAGTATGCTTAATAAGAACCAAGAGAGAGAAATCTGAGTTCAACCTGGAGGTCAGAAAAGTAAAATCGCCTGCCACTGACTCTTACCTCTACCTCAGGCTGAAGTGGTGATCCTGCCTGCAGGAATCTCAGCAGAAGACTGTGATTTAGAGCTGTTTCCTCCCATTTATTAATCCTCCCTAGAATTGGAATTAAATGTATGCACCACTGCGATTAAAGGTATGTACATCTGCTTTCTATGGCAACTAGTATGGCTACTGGAATTAAAGGTGCATGTTATCAGTGCCCTGTCTGTAAGGGTGAGCAGTGGGACTGTTTTACTCTCTGTTCTTCAGGCAAGCTTTATTTATTAAAATACAAATGAAATACAAAACATTTAAAACCTTTTTCTGAACTGAAATTTCCAAAGGGATAAATTTGCTCACTCATCAGGCTCTTTATTCCTCTTCCACATTCTAAGTGTTTAGTCACTAAGCCCACAAAGCACAGACTAAAGTTAGTCCTTGTTCTTGCCTTCCTCAGAACATTGCATGTTCTGTAATCACTGCATCCTTCTGCCACTGCTCCATCACAGCTCAAAGTGCATCAGTGCCTATGATTTTATGTAGGTATTCATTATGATGAGGAAGAGAAACCTTATGAGTGCACTTGCAATTGAATTCCCTCCAGAAGAATGCGCTTATAGCAGCAGAGAGAGGGAGGCATACCCCCTCCCTGCAGAGCATGCTAAATAATGCATTGTCTCTCTCCTGGCGCTTTATTAACACTTACATTTTCTAAATAGAATTTCCCATGTGTTGCTATTTCCTTCCCGCCAATAAGAATGATTGTTTTCCTAATGTCCCTGCCACACTCCAATGTGTAAATGAGGCTTCTGATATGTCACATCTACCGGTGTTATTTTCTATTGTGCAGGTTAACAAAAGAGTGTTGTTTGGTTCCTGATGTCTTGCAGCAAGCTTAGCTGCTAATTTTTAATATTTCTCTTATGTATAAATGTGAAAAAGAAATCTGGCTACCTCGATCTTCCTGTATTTAGAAAAATCTCCTACTCTGAAGTTGATCAGATTCTGGGCCCTGGATGTTCACTTCAATCTTCTTGTCCTTCAATGTAGCTTTTGTTCCACTATGGGTACTAGACAGAGTGAAAATTAAATTCAGGAAGACTCAGCTCCAAAAGTTCTTCAAATGTGAGGAAGATTTTGTAAAGGTTAAGTCAGTCATCTCTAAACTAAGACTGTTAAAAGACAATGACTAACAACTCCACTCTCAACTATTCAATGTAAACTTTTATTTTAATTTAAACTGTATTTTCTTTTAGATACTATTGAGAAAATTGTTGCCTTTTCATCTCTGTGTAGATAATTTTTAGTTTAGCTTAACAAGTTCCTCTTTAACAGCTTTAATTGTATATTTATTAAATGTATTATCCAAGTAAGGAATTCTGTTTTGAGGAAAATTATTTGGAAAATCACTGTATATATACTACACACACTCACACACACAAATGGAAAAGTAGCCAGGCTAAATAGTTATGAAAGTTATAACTGCTTTGGTGTCAGGACATGGACAGAAGTAATGTCACACCTGACCCTACTGTATCATGACCTCTTATCTGTTTTCTGACTCTGGATCACATCTGACTTTTTATTTAAAATCATGAAGGCTTGGAAGAAATTCTCCACTCTCTGAGTTTACATTTTCTTCTGATGTCCCTTTTAAAACTGCAAACCTCACCAAGTTACCCCTTTGTCCACATCCAGGGAATAGTCCACGCAAATAAAATACAACAAAATCCACACCTATGCCTCCCATTGTCAAGGGCATTACCTGCTTCATTTCATTTCACTCTGCAGTTCATAGATGCCCTGTTTGTTTAAGTACAATGGTTTACACACACACACACAGAGAGAGAGAGAGAGAGAGAGAGAGAGAGAGAGAGAGAGAGAGAGAGAGAGAGCACATGAGCAAAATTTTATCATGGCAGAGATCAAAAAGGTCCATTCATCTTTAGTATTCAGCATAGATTTTCTTTTATCGCATGTACTTCCCTTATGCTGAAGTTTAAATGCCGTGTTCTTTTCTTATGAATAGTGAACAAAGTGTGGGTCTTGTTCTATATTATGCACATATTTTCAGCATGGATTTTTATCATATATATTTCTTTTGTGATGAAGTTTAATTGCCTTGTCCCTTCTTTACCACAAGTGGATATAGTGATGAATCTTTTACTATATTGTGCACATATTTTAAACAGAACAAAAGAATATGGATGAACTTTTAAAAAGAAAAAGATAATTCCAAGTAATATAATATACCCAGCAATTATGGGACAAAACATGTTTAAGTTCAAGATACATACTTATGAGACCATGACAGTGCCAACAAGCTATATATGACTCTTCCCATTGCATGATGACTATATTCCAATAATGTTTTGTTGCTATTGTTTATTTGTTTGTTTTTGAGACAGGGTTTCTTTGTGTAGCCCTCTTTGTCCTGGAACTACCTCTGTAGACTAGGCTGGCCTCAAACTCACAAAAATCCGCTTGCCTCTGCCTCCCAAGTGCTGGGATTAAATGTGTGCTCCACCACCACCAGGCTTCCAATGATGCTTACTTCACTAAATTTTGTTTCATCTGAAACATTTCAAATGTCATATCCTTATCCAATTTTATAGTCATTAATAAACATAAAATACGGAGAAAAATACTCTGTGTGCAGTTTGTAAGATTGCTGAATGCTAAATATTCTAGAGTACGCAGTCTTGGAAAAACAGTTTTAAATTAAATTAACCTCTACTTGAGTATGTCAAAACATATATGTTGTTGCTTGCAGATTTCTATACTGTATTCTGTTTATGAGATCCTATTCCTTCATGATCTGAGAGCAGAGTAGCTGCTCTATGTAGCTGAAGAATTCAATTCAATTTTGTTAGTACAAGTATAATCAGTTAGTGATTTGCCCTGCCAAAGTAGAAAAAAAAAACTTGGAAAAAATAAAGAGTAACCAAAATCCAGTTAAATTAAATTATCCAACATCTAATATAGAAAAATGTAGTATTTATCTTACATTGCAGGCTTGCTTACATTTTAAATATACAACATATTTATCATTTTTTCACATTACCTTGTAAGAGTGTTAAGGCAATAAAAGCATAACAGGGCTGATTTATTTGAAAAATATAAAATATAACATCAACAGAGAATTTGCTCATTCTTGGTATACTTAAGTATAGAAAAAACAGAAAGCTTTTTCCACACTTCTGAACTGATGTACAAACCATTGTATCTAAGGTCTAAACTGCCTTAATATTCTTGAAAAGCAAATATCCTCTGTTTAATCACAGGGCCAGTTCAGTACATACATATATGTATGTATGCAAAAACATGCATATGTGCAAATGTGTTTATTTGATATTCAACTATCATCCCTATCAGCCAATAACTTGTTTGCTATATCCACCCTCCTTTACCTCACTTACCCAACTTTGAGGTATTTTTTTTTTCTTTTAGCCTTATAGCGTAGTCTAGTTTGTGCTGCTCAACTAGTCTTGGGAAAGGGGCTTTTCCTAAAATATAATGCATTTTTTTTTTTGGTGTTCAGGAAATCTAAAACTACTTTTTGTTCTAGTCACCAAATAAAAATAAAAATAAAGAAAGAAGTTTTGAAAAATCCTGTCTTTTATTCAAGTAATTCTCTGAAGAAAAAAAAAGCATTACTGAGATTAGCCACTATATTATTTTTGTGTGGCAAAGGTAAGGATAAAATATAAAAAAGAACAAGAATCCTGAAATAGCAAGAACGAGTCTTTAATTTTATTTTATCACCAACCATCTGTAAAATAAGAACTGACAGGCATAGTGTTTCTGTATTTAGATCTTGTGTATACTGACAAGAAATGAAATCTATGTTTATTTATGCCATAGTTCTTTGAAGAAAATGATGAAGTATTGCAGTGTTTTGAAAGTTGACAGAAATCCAGGTTGGGAGAAAAAAATGCATCTTACCCTCATTTAAAAAGAATAATACATTATTTATTAATGATTCTTCTAAAACAACACTGAATTCTAAAAATGTAATTATCAGTCATATAAACATAATTGATTTATTTGACATATAGTTTGTGACAAACTTTAACTTTCTAAACATTGAGATAAGAAAAAATATTTACAAGAAAATTACCAGAAGAACCCAGTTAACACAATGCCCCAAATAGAATTTTCTTATAATAGCAACATCGGGCATGTGCAATGAAAGTTAAGTATGTCGAAATACTACTCTGGAAACTAGAATTTCCAGATAAATAACAGCTTAGCAGAACATGCCTGCAATCTCAACAGGATGAGTGAAAATGAAGAAATATTTCATATTTTAGTTCAGCATAAAGTACATGGCAAGACTGTTCTAAACCTTCACCCAATCACCACCAGAGGAAACTGAATGATGATTAACATTCTTAACTCCTTTCTATCCTTCATTACTTTTAGATTCCTTCCTAGGACTGGAAACAGAACTAGCAGTGAAGCAATTAAGTACACACCTGCAGTTCCTCTTCTTATAATGCCAGGAGGACCAACTGTGGGGGTTATGGGAGCCTCCCTTTAAGATTTTAGATGACTGTTTGATCCTATACTCCTAAAATAATTTCCCAGTCTTTGTGTGCTTACTCAGTGTGTGCATTTGTAAAGTTTAAATGTTTGCAGGGGGTATGATTTCAAAGACACGGTAAATCTTTGACATTTTATGATACTGTTCTTCTGACTTGACTTTTTATTTTAACTTTTTATTGAAAATTGATTCTTTTCTCATATAATATATCTTGGTTATAGGTTCTCCCTATCACTACTTCTCCCAGATCCTTCCCACCTCCCTTCCCTTCCTGATCCACTCCTTTCTGTCTCCCATTAGAAAAGAAAAGGCTGGTAAGAGATAACAACCAAACATGACAAAATGAAGTCAAAAATGACAAGATAAGTCAAAAAGTTGGAAACTCAACCTCACAGAAGGAAAAGAGTGGTAAGAGCAGGCAGAAGAATCAGAGACATACTTTATCTTACATTCAGGAGTCCTCTAAAAATACTAAGCTAAAAGCTAAAATATATACATGCAGAGAACCTGGGGCGGACCCGTGCAAACCCTTTGCTTGCTGCTTTAGTTTGTATGAGTACATATGAACCTTGCTTAGTTAATTCAGAGCAAATTGTTCTGGTGTCCTCCATCACCTCTGGCTCTTACATTCCTTCCAGCTCCTCTGTAGGGTTCCCTGAGCTCTGGTGAAAGGGATTTGATCGAGACACCTCATTTAGACACTACATGGAATAACTTTTTGTGGGTCTCTGCATCTGTTTCCATTTGCTGCCAGAGGAAACCTCTCTGATGATGACTGGATAAGGCATTAGGAGTCAATTTACTGATACTTTAAAAGATATTTCTTTAAAAAAATTTAGACTGAAACTCTTTGGTTTTATCGTACATCTCTGGAGTATCTAGTCTCTAGTTCTTGATTATCAAAGCTGTGTTGAGTATGGGTCCCGTCTTATGGAGTGGGCTTTAAGTGAAATCAGATATTGGTCATTTACTCCCACAAGTTCTGTGCCATCATTAGCCTAGCATATTTTGCAGCAGAACAGATTGTAGGTCAAATGTTTTGTGGCTAGATTAGTGTTGCTATTTCGCTTTTTGTAGCCTAGAGAGTGCCCTCCCACAGCAAAGACATTGGAATGTAGGGATGAATGCTCTACATAGGCACCAGTTTGACTTCTCCATGTTCAATGAGTTTTATGGGTGTTGTTCTTTGCAATGGGACCCTATTTTTATTTGTACAGAGCATCCCATTGTGTCTGCAACAACCAACATCTCCTTCTCCAAAATTTCAATAGTATGCAATCCAGTTCCCCTACAGGAAGCCTCGCTTGGTGAAAAGAGAAGGCCCCTTGAAACTCCGTATCCCCCATTATTAGGAGACTTCATTAGTATTACCTTCAGAGATTTTAAAAAGTTTCCACCACAGTAGGATTCCATATTCTCTCAGAAACACACCTCAGTTCCAGTTGTCTCTCCCCTAATTCTCTTGCCCAACCCTCTTTACCTCCCCCTACTCCCCACTTAATTCTCCAGTTCCTCATTAGCCTCCAGGCTTCGCTTAATATTCAGTCTATTTCCTTCTCCTAGAGAGATTCATGGATCCTCCATAGACGATTCCTCTATACCTAACCACTTTGGGTTTATGGATTGTAGTTAAGAGCACTGTCTGCTCTTTCAAAGGACCCAGGTTCAATTATTATTTTTTTTGTTTAAATAAATCTTTTTTATTTTTATATTTTTTAAGATTTATTTGTTATGTCTACAACATTCTGCCTCCATGTCTGCTGCAGGCCAGAAGAGGGCGCCAGATCTCATTACAGATGGCTGTGAGCCACCATGTGGTTGCTGGGAATTGAACTCAGGACCTCTGGAAGAGCAGTCAGTGCTCTTAAGCCCTAAGCCATCTCTCCAGCCCCCCAGGTTGTTCAATTATAATGACTGCTCACAGTTGTCTGGAGCTCCAGTTCCAGGGAATCTGACACCCTCACACAGACATACATGCAGGCAGAACAATAAAGTTTATAAAAATAAATGGCTTGACTTTCAATAAATCTAGTAGAATCATTTAATTTTGACAGCTACTAAAAACAACTAAATGAAGGAATTATTAGTAAACTCATTAATATTGAGATTCTTTTTATTGGCTTTATTAGTCTTCTTCCAAACTTAAATATTACTGTTAATGGCATCTTTATATATTTTTCAAATTATTAAATTTCTAAAACTCAAAAAACTGTATCCTTCTCTTTAACACTTCTTAATCTTTTAGTACTTCAGATTATAATGGCAATTTTTAATTGAAATGAGATTATAATTACTATCATACTTAAAAATTCAACTGATGAGGCTATCATTTCCAAATGAAATAGTACATAAGCCCATTACTTCATGCTCTCTTCCATAAATGGTATGCTATAATAACATATATTTAGCAAATGTGCACATTAATAGTGACAACATATTGGTAACATTAACAAGTTAGAATTTTGACAGTTGCATGATAGAATCAAGCATTATTATATGCAAAAATTAAACTGTTTTCTCACCTGTCATAGTTAAAATTTATTTTTAAATTTTGTTAAAAATTACCTGTAATCAAGACTTATAAGTGGGTTTTTTTATTTTCTTTACTTTAATCTATTTTAGTTATTGCAATAAAAGCAAGTAAGATGGGAAATTTTAACTTATTTATAACAAAACTTATTATTGGGAGTAGTTCTATTTAAGATATGACCAATTCATTAATGAATAAGGAAAAAAAATATAAACCTAAGCCTAGTTTGATTTTACAAAGTATTTTAATGAGTCTTCAATGGCACAGAGTTTGATCTTCCTCCTGGATAAGTTAAAGCTAGATTTCATTTGTTTCACCCTTACAACAATGACAAAGAAACAGAAAATCTTCTTAATTGCCACTTTTCTTGCGTTCATCTGAAGCTGAGGCTATGGAACATAAAAATAACTTTAAATCTCAGAGACAGAAGCTGCCAAAGATACTTGAGAAGCAGGTAGTAATTTTCACCATATAAACTATACATGCAAAAGAACATAGCAAAACATGAATAATTGCTCAAGGCCACCTAAGAGTTGGTGTGGAATTCTAACACACTAAATGCTTTTACTCTCTTCTCCAATGACCTCATTGAGTTGTTAAAGACAAGTTGCTATGAGGACATTTTCCAGAGAAAGCCTTCCTTGAGTAAGTGACCAGGGCACAGGAACACTAGTAACTTTCCTTTCCAAACTTCAGTTTCCATTTTCCCATTTAAACTTACCATGCCCTTGAAATTAATGTCATTAGAAAGAAAGTAACTTCTTGTTCAGTGTTTGTATTTTGTATAGTTTTCAGTACAGATATCTTGGTGTCTTGAAAGTCACAGGAAGGCTATGTTGTTTCCATTTGATTGCCTTGGGTATTTAAAAACTTAATTCACCATGATAT